>NC_052623.1:146322229-146544729 GCF_016161935.1 Mauremys reevesii
TTGAAGACCTCCCAAAAATTGTTTATACTGAAGGAGCTCCAGCTCAAACACCTCTGATCTCAATAATGGCAGAATGTTGTAGGAGGAAAGAGAAATCTCCAGTAACCAAGTCCAAAATTATGAAGCGATTTTTTTTTTTCTTATAGGTTAACACTAGGCTTATTGGAATGTGATTTTTATTTTTAATAATTTTGGGTGGGTAATGTTTGTTTTGAAACATTTTTTTGACATTTTTATCAATGTAGATTTTCATGGTTGTGGGAGATTATGGGAAGAGGTTCAGATGATAGCGGGGAGTCAGACAATGATTGAATGACAATACATCTTGAGATTCAAAAAGTGAAGGCTTTATAATTTAAAACAAATGCTCAACATCACATTTGGATAAATGTAGAGTAATGCACATTGGAAAAAATAACCCCAACCATACATACATGATGAGGGGCTAATTTAGCTACAACTAATCAGGAAAGAGATCTTGGAGTTATCGTGGATAGTTCTCTGAAGACGTCCATGCAGTGTGCAGAGGCAGTCAAAAAAGCAAACAGGATGTTAGGAATCTTTAAAAAAGGGATAGAGAATAAGACCGAGAATATCTTATTGCCCTTATATAAATCCATGGTACGCCCACATCTTGAATGCTGTACAGGTGTGGTGGTCTCATCTCAAAAAAGCTATACTGGCATTGGAAAAAGTTCAGAGAAGGGCAACTAAAATGATTAGGGGTTTGGAATGGGTCCCATATGAGGAGAGATTGAAGAGGCTAGGACTTTTCAGCTTGGAAAAGAGGAGACTAAGGGGGGGATATGATAGAGGTATATAAAATCATGAGTGGTGTGGAGAAAGTGAATAAGGAAAAGTTATTTACTTGTTCCCATAATATAAGAACTAGGGGCCACCAAATTAAATTAATGGGCAGCAGGTTTAAAACAAATAAAAGGAAGAAGTTCTTCACACAGCGCAGTCAACCTGTGGAACTCCTTGCCTGAGGAGGTTGTGAAGGCTAGGGCTATAACAGGGTTTAAAAGAGCACTAGATAAATTCATGGAGGTTAAGTCCATTAATGGCTATTAGCCAGGATGGGTAAGGAATGGTGTCCCTAGCCTCTGTTTGTCAGAGGGTGGAGATGGATGGTAGAAGAGAGATTACTTGATCATTACCTGTTAAGTTCACTCCCTCTGGGCACCTGGCACTGGCCACTGTCAGAAGACAGGATACTGGGCTGGATGGACCTTTGGTCTGACCCAGTATGGCTGTTCTTATGTTCTTAAAACAAATTGTTGACATCACATGTCAGACTATACAGAGTAAATATCCTTGTTCTTGAGCAGCAGTTTTCTTAATTTTTCCTGTCTGTAAATTTCTACAATTATCAATAGAAATATTTGTGTGTGGGTGGGGGTGGAGAGGGGGGAGTGAAATTGACATTTACCAATCAAAATATAATCCTTCCAAGCCTAGTTAAAACCAAACTCCTGCGTTCTACCCAGAAGCTGATTGAAAGGTAACAGCACTGGTTTAATGTGCTACCATCTTACAAGTCCACTTAAGTGGACTGCAGCATTCTGTGCTAGCTTCAGCTTTCAAATGTTTCCAAGGTGTAATCCCATGTAGCGTGCATTATAGCTGGTTCGTTATACCTTAATCTTGCGGTTATGCAGATGTGGATAATTGTGGCAAGGTCCACAATGAAAAGAAAAGATTGGCGAAAAAGCTGTCTTGGCTACACCTGTTACCTGGACATCCAGGAGCACCCTGAATTTAACAGCATCCCAAGTTGTCCACCTGTACTGTTGCACTCCCTTTGTGAGGGACGCTGATGTAAGTTCCACCAACTTCCAGTTGCTTCCCCTAACCTCACCATTCTCTCTCTATTACCTGGATGGAGTCACAACCAGCTAGTTGTCATCCAAGACATAAGTTTTCTAGGCACTGGGAAATGCATCCCATTGCTCCAGCAGAGCCAGATGTGATGGGGATGTAGAGCTGGGTACCATCAGCATACTGAATGCAATGAACTCTCCTCACTAACCCTCCTAGTGGCCCCATATACTCACTGAACAACACAGGTGACAAGCACCATGCAGGAGAGCCCTTGGGGTAGGGGAATTATTTCATGGACCATGAGTAGCAGGAAAGATTGTTGTACTTGTGGGGTCTTGTTTTTTGTGTGTGCTATTCTTTTGAGCAGTGAATTGTCAAATATAAAACTTTCTGGATTTTACTATGGGAATTATTGCTGTTAAAATTCATAAGTTGGGGACTTGAAGCTGATAAATCTATTGATTGAAATTTTCAGTAGATTGGGGGATGGGATAGCTCAGTGATTTGCGCATTGGCCTGCTAAATCCGGGGTTGTGAGTTCAATCTTTGAGGGGGCCACTTAGGGATCGGGGGAAAAAAATCAGTACTTGGTCCTGCTAGTGAAGGCAGGGGGCTGGACTCAATGACCTTTCAAGGTCCCTTCCAGTTCTAGAAGGTAGGTATATCTCCTATTATTATTATTATTATTATTTAAAAGGCCTTCCACCAACTTAATTGGGTACAAAAGAGTCTTAATCTTAGAGAACTGAGTAAGGAAAAGACTTCATTGTCTTGGTTACCATCTAACACACCTCCACCTGGAAGGTTCGAGCCTTTTATGGAATAATTGACACCACACACATTTCAGCATTTTCTTTCTTCACCTACTTTTTTTTTTGGAAGCTCTTAAACCAATTTAGGGGGAATGAGAAGCTATAAGAATAGAACTCTGAGAACAGGAGATAGTGGTGTGATAATCATCTTCTGTGCTTGACATTGCTTGGTTACCACAGTGTTGGAGGTGGATGGTGAAGGACCACATAAGTACTAGGTTTATAAAGCGGTTGCTTAGATATTTGTACAGCACTGTCTGTCAGCAGATGGAACTGTCAGGGACTACAAATTGGAAATTACTTTGATCCTGTGGGTGAATTAATCTTTCTTTAGTTATACTTAAAATGGCCACTTTTCTGATAGCCACATCTTTGAGAATTGTTGGTTTTCTAATATCTAGTCTTTTTTCTTCCTTTCTCAGGTGTGGTATTTCTGTTTGGTAAAGTGTGGATTGAATCAGCAGAGACCTATGTCAGCTGTTGTGTGACAGTGAAAAACATTGAGAGAACTATCTATCTACTGCCCCGTGAGATGGTAGGCCTGAATTTCAGTGGGCTGCTGATGGGAAGCTATTGAAGTAAAATGCCTTCTGACTTGCTTACATGGCAAAAACAAGCTGTGCTGATTGTTGCATATGTGATATTCATCATGCAGAGCAGAATATCCCTGATTTTCAAGCTATAATGATGTGACTAAGAAAAGGACAGTTCCTTTACCTGAAAGTAATGGTGGCAGTCTTCTTGGGTGATCTCCTGCTTACCATGTTAAGTTTCTAAGTCCTCTGTTTTAAGTAGTATTTCATAAATTTTACATTTTGTGAATGCCTTTATTTTGGTGCCATAATATTCCTTGGCTACAAGCTTTGATTGTATGTCAGTTTACCCATGAAAATATCCCTGAATTTTGCTGACTTGTTAATTTCGTTAATGTTTGTTGTCACAATCTGTAAATGAAATAATTTGATTTGACTCTCTTTAAAGCAAATTGACCTAACTTCTGGTAAAGAGACAGAGACTCCTGTGACTATGATGAACATCTACCAAGAATTTAATGACCAGATTGCTGTAAAATACAAGATCATGAAGTTCAGATCCAAGGTTTGTCTCTTTTGTACATCATGCTCAATCCCTTCCTAGTTTTTTTTTGTTTTTGTTTTTGGAGGGCAGAAAACTTTCAGTGGATAGCCATGCTGGTTGGTGTGTGTGTGGAAAAGGCATGTAGGTGTATGTTTTCCTGCAAACAGCCAAGCAGTGACTCACTTATTCTTGAGTTGAGAAAGATTCAGATAAACAGAGTTTGGAGATGGGCCTAGTATAGAACAGAATTTTAACTCCAAAGCAAATATGATTAATGGCAGAATATTGATAAAAGGTCAGCATCATCATCTCTGTGTGAGAAGTCAGCTTTCTTTGAGATCTAAGGCTGTGTCAGCTTACTAAGACTTGTTACATTCAAAACAATTTTCAAATGTGGCTATGACCAAACAGTTTGTATACGTGCCATCATGATTATAAATGTCAAACCTTGCTAAAATCCTGCCAACTGATTAGTTAATAGTACAGTTTTAGCCAACACAACTTTGTGAATCAATTTTGTTTCTATATTGTGGACCCCAAACAATGAATGGACCTGGTTCAAGCTTTTCCTTCTTCCCCCCCGTCTCTGCCACGTATACTAGAAGTCAGTGTACTACATTCATGTAGCACTTCCTGTTTACTGTAATGCACTTTTTTGCCCAAAGCTTGGGATACACACAACATGGCTTCACTTACTAGAATAGAGAAAGTGTACATGCCCAGGTGAGCTAGCAACTAAACAGCAGTCCTTCTGTGATGCTGACAGTACTGATTCCTGGACTGCCAATATTCATTTCTCTTAAACATCCTAATTTTTGTAATGAATATTGAGCATGAGGGGGGAAAAAACACCTGAGGCCCTCTGGATAGGGCACTGGGCTAGGACTTGAAATTTGGTTCTTTTGATTTTAATTCCATTGACCTGCGGTGACATTGAACAAATTGCTTCACCTTGTTGCTTATTTTTTCCCTTCCACTTTTTATCTGTTTTTCTCTTTAGATTTTAAGCTCTCTGGGGCAGGAGTTTTTTTTATATGACTGTACACATTAGAGGGTCCTGATCTTGGCTGGACCTTCTAGACACTACTGTACTTCAAACCATTAATAAGACAGATAATATTCCCTTTTTGTGGGAATTAGGATGCCATTTTGAGATTTAAACTGTTCATTGGATCCCTAGTTGTGCTTGACATTTGTGATTCCACTATGTATTTGGGCCACTCCTCAAGCAGTTAAGAGAATGGTGAAGCGGAAAAGGTTGCTCTATTGGAAAATAGAGGCAGACATGATGTGGGATAGAGAATAGGTGTCAGAGGAATCTGTTCATAAACATACAGTTCTGCAAAGCAAAATATGCAGAAATTGTGCTAGCAAGGGCATCACAAATTTGGACTGAAGTACATTGCTAGAGCTGTGTGAGGAAGCTTTATTCAATCACTTCACAAGCACTCATTAACTTTTCTTTCCCTTTTCCCTCTTAATATGTGTGGATAAAATGCAAGTGTCTCTTTGCAGTCCAGACTTGGATGAAGATGAGTACAATGCTAGCATCCTGTTTCTTCAATTAAGTGCTCAGATGGCTCTTCCTACTTTCTTGGAGTATCAAGTTGAGAGTTCACAAAGAATTACAGTATAACTTTGGGATTATTTTGATTTTCTTGGATTAGTGATCAGTGCTGTCATTAAACCCTTGTGTAAAATGTTTGATAAGAGGTTTGAAAGGCAGAGGAAAACAGAGGAAGAATGAATAAAAACACAGGTGTGTAAAATGAGGGGAAAATCAAAATATTGGTGGACAACTCTAAATGTTCTAAAGCATGATGGAAATGCAAGTGCTTCCCAAATAGCAAATTCACCCAATAAATATCATACATCTGTGCAGCAATATGTAATTTAGTGCAGTATTTTCAACCTTCAGTAGTGGACAGATTGCATGCTTCTTTGGCACATTCCAGCAACACATTTCATCTATTTCAGATTTTTTTATGATCAAAATAATTCTGACAAGTTTACCTTTGAATTTTTTTCACTGTTTCTAATTGTATGTTGTTATAATGTACTTGTAAATGGGAGATGTAGGTGGGTAGTTTTAAAGATATGCTAGCTCACTGCTCAGGAAGAGAAATCTGAAGAACTCTGAAGTTGAGAAAATAACTAAAGTTTAATGAAGCGGGCTTCAATAACAGTGACTTGAAAGCATATGTTTTGGATTGTCCTTTGAAAAAGTGCTGAAGAATCAGAAGAACTCTGTTTAAAAAAAAAAAACCACCCCAAAAAACCCCAACAACTTGTGCACATGCAGCGTGACAGTTAAAAGATGAGACAGTAAGAGATAACAAAGATTAAAATAAAGATACAACTGAAGGTAGAGATTATAGATGTTTGAAAGTGGGGTAAGCCACAGTGCAAAACCCTCTTTTATAAGGCACAACGTGTTTACACTGAGTGTTGCAGTTACCCCAGTACAAGTCTTGTCAGATAGACAGGCCTGTGTTTCAGCATGATGATGATAGCTTTATTCATTGCATTGCAAGATATCAAACAAAGGTCTTCTGTGCGAAGACCAAATGCTGATCTGAGAGAGAGGACAAGCAAATGTTGTATCGTACTGTTCAGATGGGAATTTGCTACCAGGTCTGAATTGACTTTTCTCTGTATATTAAGACTAGCTAGATGGGGAAAGCTAGGGGGAATGGTCTCTTATAAAGCTCTGAACACTACATATGCATACTTTAGCTAATCATAGTTCCTGCATTGCCAAAAAAGGATGGGAAAAATTAATACCTTTAATCATATGATATGCAGCTTTGTGAACTTTTTTCAAAGAACATGTCTTTTATTGAGGCATTAATACTTCAGTATTAAAACGTGCTTGGCCTGTTCTTTATCTTTCAATAAACAAAACTACAGTAGTAAAAAGCTTGCTTTCTAGTTTACGAAAGTTTGCTAATTCTTTGAAATTCTCCTCCCTCAAGTTGCCTTTGATTTCAATGGGAGCTGCAGGATCAGGCCCTAAGAAACAAATACAGCTTTCCTTGAAGTTGATTTTAAAACTGTAAATTAGCTTCTCCAAGGCCAATAGGCTTAAACAATTACTTACTTTTTATAAAAGGATTGGTTCTAAAATTTTGTCCTGTCGCTTTAATGTATATATTCCGTTCATCCTTTAACAGTGCAATTTTTGAAATATTTGGAAGAAGTTTTCATTAATTATTTCCTCCATTATAATCAATTTATTTTGAAAAAGACCTTGGTATCTGAAGTCCACTTGCTATAAGATTAATCTGCTTTGTTTTCATGTTTAACTGACAAAGCTACAGTGGCTATGTGCATAGCTGTCTGAAACACAGGGTTTCTGGTTTGTGGGAAATTTTTGGTTTTGTTCCATTCAGAGCAAAAAATTGAAATGGAATTTCCAGTTTCTGGGAAAATAAGTTTCATTTTTGAAAACACTGTAACATGATGATGTTTCTGAAACAAAATATGCTCTTGGGCACCCCAACAGTTGCTGACTGAAATTGATGTGATTAGCAGTAGGAAAACTGACAAGATTCTCTGAAGAGCAGCGGTGAAACTGACAAGATTCCTGTAAATTTCAGTTGATAGCTGGCAGGGCTTGTACTTTTGCAGCAGCGCTGCTCAAAAATCTCTCCTTACAAAATGATTGAAAATACTTAAGTGAAAATATTGCTACATACCAAGCTGATGTGACCCGCTCAATAGAACTACATCTAATCCATGACCTGATGATTTATATTGGAACAAAGGGAAGATAACTTCAATCAAGGAAGTGCATGCTTTAAAAAAAAAACAAAAAAACTAAAGTCTTAGAATCAATCTGGGAAACTTTAAAAGATAATCCAAAATGGGTGTATGGGAGAGCTCATTTTGTGCTGGGAGTAACTTCATGGACACAGAATTGTCAAGTAGAGTGACTCCTGTAACACTTCAAAAAAAGATAATAGGTATTAGATAGTGAGAGAGAATTTTTTATATTATTGTAGCACCTACAAGCTCCACTCATGAACCAGGACCCCGTTGTACTAGGTGCTGTATGGAACAAAAAGTAAGGACTACGCTTTGCCAACAGAACCGTCGCACTGGGGAAGTTCTGCTATGCCACCTTTTATGTGGGCCCAGTGCGGTTTCTCGGACACTCTGTGTGCTACTGGAAATGTCAGTAACTTAAATCATCAGTTATATAAGAGATGCTATGAGAAATGATGACATCTGGCATTAGCACACCATCACTTGTGGCAGTACTTTTATACGTGCCCATCATAGCTTTGCCAACACCAAACTTGGGATTGTGAGTAGACTCTGTAAGTCTTAGCATTTCCTCATACACCCGCCACTGATTGTGGCGGGAATAGAGTATATTCAAGCCAAGTTCTTGACAAATCAATTTGAAAGCATCCAATCATTGCTTCTCCTTGTCTAATTTCTGAAAGAACACTTAATGGGCAGATAGCATTTTTATGGCTCTTTACACTTCACTGTAGTTATGATCAGAGGCTCACATGCTCCCTTTTACTCCATAGTCAGGTTAAATCCAGAAGAAGTGGTTTGAACCTATGTGTTTAAAAAAGACAAGACAGTAGTGGAGTCCTGGTCTATGACTAGGGCCAGTAGGACCTATGGCAATACAAATAATGCGCGCCACAAGTGACTCTTCACCATCCATTTGCATAATGGGTGCAATGTGCTGTTCTCCAGCTGGTGCAACAGCATAGTATAGCCATCCGAATCCTTAGCCTCCAAGAAATGTTAACATAGTTCTGAACAGTAAGGCTGTGTCTACACTGCACAGCTTACAACGGCGTGGCTGTGCTGCTATAGCTGTGCCGTTGTAAGGCATGCAGAGTAGCCACTCTTTGTTGCCAGGAGAGAGCTCTCCTGTTGACACAACCACTCCCAATGAGGGACAAGTATCTTCGTCGGCTTTGTCTACACTGGTGCTTTTTGTCATTAAAACTTTTGTAGTTTAGGGGTGTTCCCCCACATCCCTGAGTGACAAAAGTTTTAATGATAAAAGTGGAGTGTGGACACGGACTAAGTGTGGTTGGAGCCTACTTTAGCATCACTAGTAACTTTTATGAACATGATGTTAGAGACCTACTTGTCCAATAGCAAAGGGAGGCTAAGCTTCATAGCTGCTGTAAGGAGAGTAATGAGATCAGATAAATGAGCATTTGCATCATGTTTGGTTTTTATTCCTTTCTTTCTCTTATTGGAAAGAATGAATGTTCAGTATACTGATATTTAAAAAAAAAAATCTTAGCACCTAATACATAGTATTTAAAATGTATTTATTTTGTATAGAAAGTTGAAAAGAATTATGCTTTTGAGATCCCGGATGTTCCAGCGAAGTCTGACTACCTAGAAGTTAGGTACTTGGTGAGTAAAACTAATCTGATGAGAGGCCACATCACTGGAATAGTTTTATTGAACTTAATCTTATTTACATAAGTACATATATTAACTGAATTTTGTCCTTAACTTATGGCTACACCCACTTTGCAACATGTAAACTAGTTGCTTTTTATTTTTAAAATTCGTCTTTTGGAGCTTATTTAACTCAGTGTTTTTTGTTTGTTTGTTTTTCCTTATATCATTGATATGCTGGCAAGTCCCTGCTATAGCTAGTTAATTACAATGAAACTGAAAGTGAATAGCAAATTAAAACATTTTAAATCAGTATATCATAGATCTACTAAAGCTTTCTATTTATCTCTGTGTTAGCTGCACTCCCAAAAAAATAAAACACGAAGAAATTAAAACAAAAATCTCATTCATCAATATTAATGATGGAGGTATTTATTATGGAGGTATTTATTCCTGATTAATCAGGCTTTCTTTGTAATTTTTTTGTTTACTTTTGTGCCCTTTGGCCTCTGTTTAAACGATGCATTTAAATGTATGTAACTTTAAACACCCACGTGGGACTGTTCTCAAGCCTAAAATCAGGTATATGCTTCAAGTGCCTTGTGATTAGCAGGACATTTGTGTATAGTCAGTTTCACCATTTGTATCCATCTTTGATGAGGCACCTGGGCAAGAGAAACTTTCTTTAGAAATGAGGGAAATACAGTAACAGACACAGAAGTTTCCAGCAGGACTCTGGGACAGGGATAGTAACAACTAATTTTAATCATTTAAAAAAAAATTGACTAGGTTTCAAATTGACAGTATTCCTTTCTAAATATCTTTTTGTTAATTGCGGAGAAGTGGACATTACAGGCACCATCTTAATGCGTTCAGCCACTTTGCAGGGATTAAGGTCATATCTGAAGGGTAAAGTAAAAGCATATTAGCTGCTCAAAATGCTGCTTTAGCACTTCAGAAGCATTCTAATCTTACCAGTCTGCAAACAGTGGATGTAGCTGGAAAGCTGTCAGATGCATAAAACAATATAATTAACTTGCAGTATTTATTTAAGCAGTTTCTGTATTAAAAATGTTGATATGTGGGTCATGGCTGATACCAACACACTCTTGTTTCCCATATGGACACAGATTTTGGCGTGTACCTTTTTGGATCAATTTCCTGGCTTATGTGTAGGCTTGCAGATTTCCATATTTTTTTTTTATAATTTCCACAGATAATGTGGGTTTATTTTTAAGCATTTTTTTCTTTTTTTTTCTATTTAAATTTTCACAGTTGGGAAAAAATTAAAGAGGAGGCCAGACAATTTTTTAATTACAGTAGACATTGAGTTTCAAAAAGTTAAGTTTTATAAATCATGAAAACACATTGTCAACATCATATGTCGAAATATACAGAGTAAATATCTTTAAATCAACAAACCATACTTTTCATTCACTAGTTTGTAACAAGCCTAATTAAAAATGCAATGGATTCTGACTCTGAAGTTCTCAAGCAGAATTTTTCTTACTTTGCATTTCTGTACATTTCAGTTGTTATTGATGGAAATACTTTTTCATTGGTTTGTGTAAATTCAGTGAAATAGATGTTTGCAGATATTTACTGGTAAAAATGGAATTAATCAAAACCTACTTATGTAGAGTTTTGTTAAACCAATAGTCTGTATTATAGCAACTCAAGAAGTATCATATTGTGTGATGGCGTTTCACTCCTGTGAAACTGTCACATTTCAGATATGGTTTAGTTTTTTTATACTGCTGCTTGAGCATAATATGTTGACTCTCCCCCCCCCTCTTTTTTTTTTTGTAAGAAATACAATGACTTATCCCTTTCTTTTGATTATGTCAGGCTGAATTTCCCCGGCTTCCTCAAGATCTGAAAGGAGAGACATTTTCTCATGTATTTGGAACGAACACTTCTAGCCTGGAACTTCTCTTGATGAGTAGGAAGATCAAAGGACCAAGCTGGCTGGAAATAAAAAATCCACGTATGAGGATTTGCATGTCAAATACATAATGGATTGCTGAAAAATAAATTTGGAAGGGGATGGTAGATGAATTGCTCAGTACAGTTCTATCTTGTCAAATCTTTTAGATTAGGAGTCCTTGAGGGCAGTATTATGAGAAGTGATGTTCTTAGATTTCATAAATAGGACCTATTAGAAAGCAGTTTATTCTGAGAGGCAAGCAAGGTTTGCCTATTTGGTCTATTTTCAATGTTGATCGCTCTTGAGCTGATTTCCTCCTTTGCTTCCTTCCCCTCTCCGTCCCCCCCAATTCTGTACTCTCTGTTTTGTGCTCTTTTTGGGACTTGATCCTTCAGAATGCCTCTTTTTTTTTATACAAAAAGGTATAGCCTGTGGGCAACGGCACCACAGTAGTAAGGTGACTGGACTTGTGATACCCCCTTAAAGAGGAGTGGGAAGGAAAAACTTGATATGATTCTGTGACCGAATTTCTAAATGGTTCTGAGTGTCAGTTTAGCTCCAGCAATGCCACAGTGTAAAATGTTACAGGAATTTAGGCAGTTGCCATGCTTGGCTTAAAGACAATGTTTGGTCATAAGTGTTTAATTTTAACTTTACTCTGACTTCTGGAACTGTTTCTGGATAATACCCAGTACAAATTACTCCATCAATAGTTTACACAAAATGACACGGTTGGAAACACCCGTGTGCTTTCAACTTAGGTCATTGTTTGAGTGTTTGTCTATGGGGATCCCACTCTGTGTGCAAGTGCACCTCATATACATTCAGAATCTTTGAATATTAATGTCTCTGGCGCCAGGCCTACTCTCTCCATGTCTTCATGTTCCCAGGAACCCCAGCGCATAAAGGGCTGAGCAGCTGCAACCATCTCTTAGTTCCTCTTACCAGCTGTGGCAGTGAGATGGAACCAGGAAGTCTGCCTGCTGCCCCTTAGTCCAGTCTCCAAATCTATCCTTATATAGCTTGTTAGGGTTAATTCCTTAAATATCTCTCCCATTTTCTTTAATTTTTCTTTACGTTTATTCTTTGTTGTTTAAAAAAAAAACCACCTTATTTTCTCTCAGCACCTTGTGCCACAACCACTTAAAACAGCAGTTTCAAATCCTGCCCATCTTGTGACTGGCTTATTCCCCTTCCAGACTGTTTTTGTTTTGATGAGAGCCTTGTGCCTAATAGATGCTCCATCTGCCAGTTGTCCCTTCTCCAGAACAAGAAAATCGAGAGAGGCTAAAATTGTGTCTTATAGAGCAGCCTGTGAGGGGCATTTCAGACCCACAAGAATGGGCATGGAGCTCCAAGATGGGACTTTCCACTTCTTACTCTGTGTGCTCCGGTGACATCCAGGATGCAACGGCAAAGACTGGTATCCATAAGAAGTCAGATCTGGGATTGACTGGTCATAAGACTTGGTAGCCAAAGACAAGCTCAGCACTGTTAGCTGCTCCAGCAACAAAGACAAGTACTGCCTCTTCCACACTGAGGTAAAGGAGATCAGAGCATTGGATCAGACATGGTACCTGGTACAGATCTTAGTTCATTGAGAAAGGAAAAGTTGAGAGGCCTCAAGGAGAGCTATTTCTTTTACACTCAGCTCTTTGGAGGAGAGTGAAGTCCTCTCGTACTAAAGGGGCAAGTGACAATGATTCAACTTTCTTCTTGGCACTGAAGGGCTCTGAGGCTACTCTGGTCCCTACATCTGATACAGATTCCTTGAAACCAAAAATTGAAATACTGACACTGTCAACTGAGGAACTAACTGTTGTTCTGGCTTTGCATTATTGGTGATGGAAGTTCTCTTTTCCTATACCATTTTTTCTACTGAGTGTGCATCATCTGGCACTGACTCAAATGTCTAAGCTCCTGGTACAGACATTGCCTGAGAGATCAGCACTGCAGATAGAGGAGATCTTTTCCTGACCATACTTTCTTCTCCATCCAGTGCCGCTGGAAACCTTCACCTCATCACTCTCCAAGATCAGGAGATGATTCGTTCCTCCAGACCAGAATCCCTCATTTCAGAGCCCCAGCTTACGCACCATATGGATGGCAGGGGCCCAGCCAACTGTATCCTAACTAACCTGGTTAACCATATTCATACAACTTTCCAGCTATGTCTGTTTAGGCTTACTGGCTGCTTTTAGATGTGGGTCTCCTTCCTGATTGTTGCACAGATGTAGGTCACATTCTCCTGTGGCCTCAAGTTTCAAGACCTCCCACGGAAGTTCTCAGGGATGGGAGTGGATAAAGAGGAATTAGGTCCTGAACCACTGGAACGGTACCTTTCAACTTCTCCCACAGACCCATCATCATCATGTCCTGAAAAGGCAGGCTCTTTTGCCCTCATACCAGCTCCAGATGATTTCAGAACTTTTCAAGACCTGGTATCTTGAATTGTTGGTACTTTGGAGATTGAGACATCAGTGATTGTGGAAAAGGCCCATCAATTATTTGCTTTCCTCCTCTTTTGGGCAGTTTAGCAAGACCTATAAATGAAGGCATTTTGGAGCCAGCTAAAGATACCAGGGCCCTGATATCCTCGCCCAGCTGCAAAGCAAGTGGGGGAAAAAAGATATTAAGTTTTCATAGAGGGGCTTTCGAACCATCCTGTATACCTCTGACCCCTGTGTCTTTGGTAGTCCCTGTGGCATAGGAGAAAGCTAGGCAGCCTGGCCTACCACATGCTACATCTGAAGATAAGTCTCCAGAAAGCTTGATCTCGTTTGAAGGAAAGCTTACTCCTGCACTTTGCTCCAACTACTCATAGCAATTACTAAGCATTGTTCACGAAGTATGATTTTTTGGCATGGGACCAAGTTATCTTCCTCTGTGAACAAGCTTCCTCCAGAAGCTAAGGAGGAATTAAAGTCTATAATCTTTGAATGGCAGCTGGTGGCAAAATCATCTCTCCAAGTGGCTATGGACGTTTTTGATACTGCAGCTTGATGTGTGGCTTATGGCAGCTACAGTGGAGAGGCTTTATGGCTTGAAGTGTCAGGCATCACAAAGGAGATACATAACACTTAAAGGAATTGCCCTTTGAGAGGGCAGACTTATTTTGCAGTTGATCAGACGAAGTCTTGTGTTCCTTGAAAGACTCCAAAGCCACATTCACATCTGAACAACTTGCATATCAGGGCCATGGTATAAATCCCCAGAAATTTCAATCTGAGTCCACCTATTCTCAACAATGGCCTCCTGATTATCCTCTGAGGATGAAACCCATGTGTCCTCAAAGGAGGCCACCTGCTACAATCACCAGCCACTGTGACTTCATTGAGACAGCATGTTTGACATAAAGGTCAAGAGTCATAACCTAGCCAGACTAGACCCATCCCTGAACCCTATCTTTGGATGCCATCTTTTCCTGTTTTGTCATATTTGGATGGGAATAGCCAACAATAAGTGGGTGCTAGAAATCCTCTTCTATAGGTAGGCTATGAAATTCCAGTCTCTGCCTCCTCTCCCCCATCCATCTGCGGTGACCCTTCTGAAAACCAGCTGAAAGAATTAGCGGCCTCCCTGCTTCTCCTCAGAGGCGTAGAGGAGGTGGAACTTTAAAAAAAGATGCCTGATGTTTCCTTACTGTGAAGAAAAAATAGGATCGTTGTCCTATCCTCAGCTTGAGAGGACTGAACAAATTCTTGAGATTCCCAGAATGGTAATTTCAGCCTCCATCATCCTTTGCTTGCAGGCTTAAGACTGTTTTGTGGCTGTCTACCTTCAAGATTCCATATTACAACCCAACCAGCCCATAGGATATATCTGCAATTCACAGGAGGGCCCAGTTGTTATCAATACAAGATACTGCTGTTCAGCCTCTGTACAGCACTGAGAGTCCTCCCAAAATATTTAGCTATGGTAACCTCACTTTTTAAGGAAACAAGGCATTTGTTTATCCATATGTAGATGATTGGCTGATCGGTGGCAGGTACCATCAGAATGTTGGTACAGCTCTGAACTTTGTCCTCCACCTGTTTTTTAGAGAGCTGGACATTATCATAAACTACAACAAATCATCTCTCAGCCTGTTGCAGACAATAGAATACAAATCGGCAAAGGCATGCTCTCCAGAAGAGAAGCTTCTGTCTATCTATACAGTCTTTTCCAACATCAAGATAAATCAATCACTCAAGTAAGAACCTGTCTCCAACTGTAAGGCTGCATCATCTTTCACTTATGTGATGACGCTAGCCATCACCTATGTCTGTTACATCCAATCTCAGCCAGTCCTGCATCAACCTGTGGAACATCAAATGAGCGTATTTGTTGAAGTTGTAGCTCATGCATTTGGTGATTTCTAAATTAATGGATCGATGCTCAGAATCTTCAAAAAGGGGCCCCTCACCTACAAAGGCATTGATTACAGACTCCTTAGGAACTGGTTGAGGTGCTCATACCATAATCTTCAGACACCTGGGATATGGTCCCAGAAGGAGATGATTCTCCTCATAAATGTCCTAGAAATCCAAGCAATCGGATTAGCTTGCAAAGCATTGCTCCTGGCTTTTAGAGAATTTCACTGTACAGATCCATCTATGATGTATGATGTAATCCACCAGGGAGGTGCCCATCCTTTGTCCTTGTGCCAAGAAGCAATCAGATTATGAACATGGTATAATGGACAATTGCTCTTCATCTTCTGGGAGCCAACAACAATTTAATGGATTTTCTCAGCAGACAATGTATCACCTGTCATGAATGGCCTCAGAAGAGGCTCCCTCCTCAGACCAATATTTCAGCAGTGGGGAAATCCCATTATAAGCCTAGTCTCCATCCAAGAGAACACAAAGTGTACGCTCACGCTGCCAGCCCGGGTGGACGGAGACTCAGTAGTGGGGCTCAAGTTAGTGCCATAAAAATAGCAGTGTGGATGTTGGTGCTTAGGCTTGCAGCTCAAGGTCTTAAGCCTAGGTGGTTGGGTGGGCTTGAGAGCCTGAGCTGCAATGTCCACACTAGTATTTTTAGCATGATAGCCCTTGCCTTGCTTACATGAGTCTCTACCTGGGCTGGGACTTGCTCCCAGCTGCAGTGTAGACACTCCCAAAGTGCCCAGTCTTCTTTGTTTCAAAGGGGGTCTGAGCCCAGGATCCATGCAAGACACCTTTCTCACGTGGTGGAATCAAAGTCCCCATCCCTCTAATATCCAGAATGATATGGAAAGTCCGAATGCAGCAGATCCCGATAATTCCTTGTTGGCTGAGGCATTTTTGGCTAATGGGTCACTTCCAAATGTGGACTCAGCCTCCAATAGCAATTCCAAACTGTTCAGAAATAATGTCACCAAACAAAGGTCACATTGACCCCACGCTTGAAATTGTTACACTTGACAGCTTGGATGTTGGCTGGTTAAGTGGCACTGACAGAGACTGTTTGTTATATGTACGAGAAATCCTATGGTGATGCAGGAGTCCCTAATGAGTAATGAAAAATCTACTTGGAGGTGGAAAGATTTTTCTTTTGGGGCAGCCCAGCTCAACCTTGATCCGTTGGAGGTTCCTGTTACCAAGATCCTTGATTATATCATCCATCTACATTTTTCTGGATTCTCATTCAGTTCAATTACAGCCCCACCTTGCAGAAATTCTGGCATGCTACCCACCCTGAGTCATGTTAGTTTTTATCCCACACTATTGCATCCAGATTTTTAAGCGTTGCTTCCCACTGATTTACGGAGCCACCTCCCAAATGGGATCATAATATTGTCCTTTGAGGCCTCCCTTTGAACCCTCTTCTGAATACTCTATACCACCTTACTCTCAAGACAGCTTTTTATCATCCCCACTAAGTCAGACAGAAGGGTCAGTGAACTCAGAGGAGAAGAAACTTCATATTTTAGCTGTATTGAGGGTCTTGCTATGCTACCTGACTAGGACAAAGCCCATTATAAACAATGCCCCTGCCTTTTTTGTTGTTATAAGTAGTGGTTCCAGAGGACGTGCCATTTTTTCCCCAGAGAATATTTAAATGGATCACCTAGTGTATTTCATTCTTCTGTCATATGGCTGCTGTTTCTTTTCCTCTAAATACCACAGGTCATTTGACTAGCACTCAGGCTTTAGCAGATGAGGAAGTATCCCCGTTATCTCAGAACTGCAAGGCAGCCATTTGAAGTAGTCCCCTCACTTTTGTTAAACATTATGTCCTTGACCTGGCTGCAAGAGCAGATGCCAAATTTGGGAGGGCAGTGTTAAAATAGCTAGTTAGAGGTAGTGTGTACTCCTCAATTCGACCTTCCAGATAGGGCACTGCTTGCCAGTCACGTAGAGGTGGTATCCACATAGACAAATGTTCAAAGAATGAAAAACAGTTACTTACCTTATAGTAAACTGTTTTTTCAGGATATTTTGTTGGTGTGGATCCTACAACCTGCCCTTCTTCCCTGGTTTTTCAGAATCTCCCTTAAATGATTATTCTGAATGAGCAAGGGAACTGACTGATGGTTATGGCTTCTCTGCCCTTGGTTAGGGGACACAGGGACATGTAGGGCACAAACAGATGCTGCTATTGGATGATTTTCATGTCTCAGGTGTACTTAGAGGGATTCGCATGGACAAAACAAATTGGAGAACCAGTTATTGTAAGGTAACCATTTCCTCCCCTTCCCCGCATCATGACCTTATCGTTCTTTTAAGTGGCTCATTTGTTTCCACAGAGCCCTTGAGTCATTCAGTCAGTTGGTGTAAGGTGGAGGCAACGGCACTGAAACCTGACTTGGTGAATGTAGTTAAAGATCTTCCTCCTCCTCCTCTTGTGATCATGTCTCTCAGCATGAGGACAATTCAGAATGTGAAGACTCACCAGCATGAGGTAAATCATCAGCTTTGGTGATGAGTTTGATTTTTTTTTTTTTGTATGGCATATGCTAAGTAAGAATTAATAACTGGAAGAACTTCACTAGCCAAATGTCTGCAATAGACCTGATTCTGTGGATCTGATTCTGCAATGAGATCTGTGCAGGTGAACCCCTCTGTAGTCTGATGTATCCATCTGCTCAGAGCTCATTACAAGATCAGAGTCTGTTTGTATATAAAATTGTTTTTTTTTTTTTAATGGAAAACACCTCAAAATGCAATCTTTGGTTATAGTAGACAAACTAAATATTTTTCTTTTAAAGAAACACACAACAGATTATATATACCCAGTAACGTGGCTTTTATATGTTACATATTCTGATTAAAATAAAGGATTACCTCTGATAAATTTTTAAAGCCTAATAGGAAACAGATTTAAACTTGCATACTAGCTATTGTGCTGCTGCCACTTTTTATTCATCAAGATAGAAAACCACAGCAGTGGATTTTACACCAGGGGTGGGCAACCTGTAGCCCGCAGGCCGCACGTGGCCCATCAGGGTAATCCACTGGCGGGCCACAAGACAGTGTTTACATTGACTGTCCACAGGCATGGCTGCCTGCAGCTCCCACTGGCTGTGGTTTGCTGTTCCTGGCCAATGGGAGCTGTGGGAACCGGCGTCCAGCACGTCTCTGCGGCCCACACTGCTTCCTGCAGCTGCCATTGGCTGGGAACGGTGAACCGCGGCCACTGGGAGCTGCGGGCGGCCGTGCCTGTGGGTGGTCAATTTAAACACTGTCTCGTGGCCTGCCAGCAGATTACCCTGACGAGCCGTGTGCAGCCCGTGGACCATAGGTTGCCCACCACTGCTTTAGACTACCCACAGTAATTAAATGCTTTAAACTTTTTATATTTTAAACATGCTAACAAGTTGGCCTCACTGTGTTACTTTCTAAAACTTGCACTAACAAGAATAAAGTTTCAAAAAAGCTAAAGCTAATACTGACCTACTAGCCTGTAGTACAAGATACTAGTATGGATTATATGTAACGTCGCAGATTATTTATACAGACAATTGTTTCCAACAAACTCTTTTATTAAAGCTGGTCAGAAGCATTCCAGCAAAACGTTTTTTGTCAGAGTTTGGCCAATTCACCAAAACTGAAACATTCTGCGGAGAGCAGGTTCCAACGGAATCTGCCAGTTTGCCTGCCTGCATCCTCAGCAGCTGGTCTAGTGGCTTGCTGAAGAGCCTGCTCTTTCCAGGCTTCTGGCTCCTCAGTGAGCTGAGAGCTTGTGCCTCTTCTGCACCCCAGGGTTCCAGGCAGTCATCCTATCAGAGTGTCCCAGGGTTGGAGACCACAGGCTCTGTCCCCCATTCCTTGGTGCTTCATTTCCTATTTGCAGAAAACGTCAACATTTTGGAGTTTTGTTCCAAATCAGAACAAAACTCAATCTTGAAATACCAAAATTCTTTATGAAGCAGGGTTGCCTCTCTCCACCTGGTTCTGTATTTGATATCAAAATCCAGTAGTAGTATTTCTTGACTGGTAGCTTGTGCTACTTACGATCAATAAACAATGTTGAAAACTTCAGCAATTTGCAGCTGAAATTCACTTAAAGTAGGCAATTGCCTTTTTTAAAAAAGGAGGAATAATTGGAGAAGGCTGTTCAAAATCAAGTGGAGGGATAAAGGCAATTTGAAACTGTTAACCTGATGTAAATATGCAGATGCATATTATCATAGTATTTCTCATTTCTTGGTGTAGGTCATGGCTGTTGCAGCTCTAGTCCATCAAAAATTTTGTTTGGATAAAGCACCTCCTCAGCCTCCTTTCCAGACACACTTCAGTGGTGAGTAATTGGACCAAGTTATGGGTAGAGCAATTTTATTGGAGAGAAATGCAAGCAAGAATTTATATGTGAACAGTCCTTTCCCCACAGTCTGTAAGCAGTAATGGATGATGCCTGAGTGGTGGTGGGGAGAGAGCTAATTAGGTGAGGTGCGTGGATCTTTTTTCACTACCCCCCAGTTTCCTCCCTGTTTTTAAACTTAGTTGCTATGACATTTATTTGGTAGAAATCTTTAGGGTTTGTCTCTGAAGGCAAAGTAACCTCCCTCCAAATATCCTCTGCCTCTCTTTCTCCTCTTGCTTGTTGCTTTTTTAAAAAAAAAAATATTAATTTTAAAACGATTCAGTCTTTTAAAGTAAAAGTTCAGCTAGAAGCAGGCCAGCAATAGCTTCAGTTGAACTCCTTTTTAAAAGGCTGAGTTGAGATCTCAAGGCAGTAATATGAAATTAAGAAATATGAAAACTTAAAAGATGCACAGCTGAGCATGTGAGTGTGGCCAACTGGATTATCAGCCCGGAATGACTTTACGTAGCCCCAGATCCCAACTGATAATCATGTAGAGTTTTGGAGGCCCATAGAGGAGCTAGAATGTGAACTGCAAGTGCTCCCATGGCACAGTTTGAGAACGGCTAATGACTTATAATTAGGGTTTAGGTTTGAAAGGATTAGATTTTTATTGATAAAGGTTTATAAATATCAATTTCACCACTCACGCAAATGATGAAAAAATATTTCCATCGATGATCAAAATTTACAGATAGACAAAGTAAGAAAAATACTGCATGGGAACTTAATAGAGTATGATTTATGGATATTAATTTGTATATTTTAACACGGGATGTCGACAATTTGTTTTAACAGTTACAAAGCTTTAACTTTTTGAATCTCAACATCTACCATTAAATCATTTTGCCTGCCCCTCCTCTTTTTTTCCTGATTCCTCCCATAATTTCCCACAACTGTGAACATTTAGAAAAAAATGCTTAAAAATAAACTATTTTTATCTATCAGTTATTTAAAAAATCTAATTCTGCCAAACCTACATCTAATAGTTTTACTTTTATTGGATTTATTTATTGCTAATTTCTTTTAACCTAAATGCCACTCTGAAAAACATAAAATCCATGTACTTTTAACTCAAAAGCCATGGTAGAGTTTAAATTTCTTTAAACGTAGCTGAGACTTTTTTTTATAGATGTCCCTGTTAAAAGCAAGATGTTAGATTAGATTGTCTTCTGCTTATGTGTTCTGGCTTAGTGACTCGTCAATTTCCAGCCCAGAAAACTATCATTTTAATCAAGTTTAAACTTTTTAATTTAGTTTTATAGTAGATTGCTTCATTTTAATTCAGTTGTTGAGTCTTGGCATGGACTTGATTTCATTTTGTCTCTTGTACAGTGCCAAGCATACAGTTACTACATAATAAGATAAGGCTGCATTTCTTCCAGACCCATTGATCTGAAGACTCTTAAATTAAAAAGATATTCTTACCAAAAAAACCCCCCAACTTCTAACAAATGACATTGTTTTTCATACCATGTGCTCAAATGAGACCAAACCACTTATTTCTTTTGCAGTTATTTCCAAACCAAATGATTGTATTTTCCCTTATGACTTCAAAGAAATCATTAAAAGCAAGGTAACTTTTTTTTTCTTAGCATTCAGAATAGAATGACTTTTGAGATACTGCCTTTGAATTGTGGGAGAAGAGTTTTGGATGGAGCAGTTTACAGCGCTAGCTTTTGTCTCTGAAAATGTACATTCAAATCTTTACTTTACATCATCTTTGAAAACATATCTGCTGATCTGTCAGTACTTGTATTACAAAACTGTCATATAATTTGGCACAGTTGGCAGTTCAAAAGGTTCAGGAAGAATGTTACAGATAAGATTTGAGGTACATCGGCAGAGCTTTGTGGGGCAGTTTTACATTTGTATTTTATTTTGTTGTACTTATTTCAAGCTGGTTGTGTTAGACCAGAGGTGGGAAAACTACGGGCCACATCTGGCTTGCGGGACCCTCCTGCCTGGCCCCTAAGCTCCTGCCCCGGGATGCTAGCCCCTGGCCTCTCCCCTGCTGTTCCCCTTCCCCCCGCAAACTCAGCTCACTGCGCCGCTGGCACAATGCTCTGGGCGGCGGGGCTGCAAGCTCCTGGGGCAGTGCAGCTGCAGAGCCAGGGCTCTGTGTTGTGCAATGGTGTAGCTGGCTCCAGCCGGGCAGCATGGCTGCCTGTCCTGCTGCTCTGGACAGTGCGGCTGTAGAGCCGCCAGCCACCAGTGCTCCAGGCAGCACGGTAAGGGGGCAGGGAGTGGGGGGTTGCATAGAGGGCAGGGGAGTTCAGGGTGATTGTCAGGGGGCGGGGGTGTGGATAGGGGTTGGTACGGTCAGAGGGCGGGCAATAGAGGGGTTGAATGGGGACAGGAGTCCTGGGGGGTAGGTGGGGGTCGGCGCATCATGGGAGAGGAGCAGGGGTGGGGATGGTGCAGGAGTCCTGGGGCGTCAGGGAGCGAGAGCGGGGTCAGATAGTGAGGGCTGGGCCACGCCTGGCTGTTTGGGGAGGCACAGCCTCCCCTAACCCGCCGTCCATACAATTTTGGAAGCCGGATGCAGCCCTCAGACCAAAAAGTGTGCCTGCCCCTGTGTTGGACTCTCATTTTCTTGTGCATAAAGTCCATCAAAATTTCTTGAAAAAAATCCTCTCTTCATTTTTAAAGAGGCACTAAAAAGTTTGGCAGAACAAAAATGTAAACTACTCTTTTTTTGTGTGTGATATTAAGCCTGTGGGCAAATGTTATGTATATCATATGTAGCACTGTCTTGCTGTTCCTGACTCCTAACAAGATTCTTGAAACACTTGAACCCAAAAAGCGAAACAGAAAACGGTATGTGAGAAAAGCTTTCTGTAGCCATGTGCATGAGAAAAAGAAGGCTTCAATTATGAAGGAAAAAACTCTGCAGTGTTTGTTGTAGTCTTGTAACTCATGAGTGAGGGAGAGGGTTTTCGTTTTATACTTTTAGTATTGATTGGGTCATTTGAAACCAAGCTCTCCCTTTTGCTCCTCTTAGAATTGTAACGTAGAGATTGCTGCAACAGAAAGGACATTGCTGGGTTTTTTCCTTGCGAAGATTCACAAAATTGACCCAGATATTATTGTGGTGAGTAGCTATTAACTTGACTTTAATAGATATAAACTAAGAAATATGTTGACTGGGCAGATGTTAACTTAATTCTTGGTTTCTTTGTGTCCTTAAAGCTTTTACATTTATTTCACTCTGCATCATGATTTTAACTTGCTTTAATGGTTATAAAATAGAGCAGGTATACATACTTACACATATGATATTGAATTGCTCTTCAGGACTATGTTGTAGCCCTTATCACTTTAAATATTATTGAAACCATAATGACCTTCCTTAATTTAAAAAAAAAACAACTTTCGGGTTTACCAGAGAAGGTGGAATATTGATACTTATGGGTCTATTCATCGTCTGTCCAAATACTCATGTAATTTCTGTTAATGTCATTTGGATAGTTTGATACCAAAATCAAGACAAAATATATTTTTTAAAAATCCATTGGTCAGTTAAGTTTATTTTGTGGCAATAAGCCTTTCTTTGTACTTGATAAATGCTTTATATGGGAAATGTGAGATTTTTATTTTTACTTTAATGATTCATTTCCTTTTAAATGGTTAGGATATTTTAAATTATTAGTGAGTGTACTTTACTGAGTAGCCTTAAATTGTTTTTGAAACTCTTTTTGAATAACATAGAGCTTACTTTTTATAAAAAAATAAAAATAAAAAATAATAATGAATAAATAGGATGGAGGGATAACCAAATTACTGAAGTGGGCAGTGATGGCAAAATTAATAATGGCTGGCAACAAATATCCATGTACCTCCCTAGTAGTTTTTATAATTGTTGTGGAAAGACTCTGTCAGTGAAAATGCTGATTAACACTTCAGAATTTTGGATACCCCAAGTTAGGTAACTGAGTGGCCTGATTTTTCAGAGCTAAGCACCTGCAGTTCCCATTGACTTCAGCCTGGTGCACAATGACCCTTCTTCAGGAGCAGAAAGGGGTCTTTAAAAATACTTCTGCACTCCCACTTCCTGAGTTGTGCTGTGTTCTTTCTGGGTTCATCTGAGGATTGGGACTAGTACCTTCAGGGAACAGATGGTGCTAGATTAAAAGGCATTGTTTAGTGGTGTTTGATTTAAATGTGTCAGGACTCTGCCTTTATGTACCATGATACATTGAATATGGTATTACTAGGATACCCTGAATATATGACTTACATCAGTAGTTGAAGGGTTTTATGAGTGGAGGGAGAAGGAATTATTTAAACATGTCTTCACATGTGGCTAAATAGAGAATTTAAATTGAGATCTGTCATTAGCTGTGAGGCATGAGAATGAAATTGAAAGAACCTGTATGAACTGAGAGCCAATTATAATGAAACAAAGTTTATTTCAGTATTCTGCTGAGCAGTGTTGTTAATGTCAGGACTAATGAGTACTGCTGATGAATAAATTCCCTTAGAAGTAAGGGCTTCCAATAAGAGGTATGCTGATGATGCCATCAATTAGATTTAAAAAAAAAAATACAAAGGGCAAAGGAATTCTAAACACGTGAAAGTAAGTCCTTTAATTTGCATTTGTTATAACCTTTTTCTGTTGCTTTCTTTTTGTGGCAAGGGTCATAATATTTATGGCTTTGATCTGGAAGTGCTCCTGCAGAGAATTAATGTGAGCAAAGTCCCTCACTGGTCCAAGATAGGTCGACTGAGGAGGTCCATCATGCCAAAGCTTGGGGTAAAAGATTGCTTAAGTCTCTCAAGTTCTTTTATGTTGCATGTGATTTAAAATGAATTAATTTAGCTAATGTATTTTGAATGCCTCTGATGTATTTTGACTGTTGGTCATGTTGGATTTCTTGCATCCCAGTTCAGACATAATGAATGTTTGTATGACTATTTTATTACAGTAATAAGCTAAACTAATTTTCAAGTTAGGCAAATTTAGTTTACATTTCTTAACTAGATGGTGGCAATGACAGATTAATAACTGTAATAGAGAAAAGATGTCTTTGTCTTTTTGTCTAGTGCAACTGTATAATGAGGGGAAAATGTGGCTTGGATTGACTGGTGAATCATCCCATAGAGAGTAGTTAAATTATATTTCACTAGTTTTATTACGTTCTTATTCTGAGAACATGACATTCTGAATACTTAACTACAGCACCCCCCTCTTACATAGCTTTTTTTTTTTTTTTTAGAGGCCTATGCTTTTTTCTATTTTCATCTCAACCACAAAACACTTCAGTGCTTTAACGTCTCTTTTTTATAAGGAATTTCCTGCTCCTACATAGACATTCTCTTTGAAATTGGAAAAGGTAGAGGAAAGACAATTGAAATTTTTTTTAAGGGGAGGAGTTATTTTTGTCTTATTAGCTATAAAGACAATTAAAATATTTACCGGTAATTAAATTGATAGCAAAAATTCCACTTTATAAGTTAAACATTCGTTTTTGTTTATCTTCTCTCTTTCTTCTTCCCTTCACCGCACGCTGCTGATACATTTTGTGTCCACTTCATTCTCTGTCTTTCCCCACCAACGTGTTTTTGTTCTCCTCCGCTGTGATTGTTATGACTTTTTGTGCTGTCAAATACTAAACTGCTTGTTAGCATGCAAAAATTATGGTCTTTTAAAAAAAAACAAAAAAAAACAAACAAAAAAACCCACAGATTCCATGCCAGACATTCATTCTTAGTTTTCTGATCCTGCAAACCCTTTTGCATGTGCTGAATTTTGTTACTAAGCGTTGTAAAATTTCAGTGGGGTTACATAATAACAAAATTAAGCACATGCAAGGGTTTGCAGGATTGGGTCTTAGCTATTAAAGGGAGTCATGTGCTCAGTCCTTCATATCCACAGGGTTTGCTGAAATATATCTAAAATTCCTTTAGGACCTAATCCAAGATCCATTGATTTAAATGGGAGATTCCAACTGCCTTGAGTGGCCTTTGGATGAAGCCACATATGCATATATTTGAATACGTGATGGTTTGGTTTGGTTTTGTTTTTTGCATGGATAAGGGTCGAGGTGGCTTTGCTGAAAGGAATGCAGCCTGTGGTCGGATGATCTGTGATGTGGAAATTTCAGCAAAGGAATTAATTCGCTGTAAGAGCTACCATTTATCTGAACTGGTCCATCAGATTTTGAAAACTGAGAGGGTAACAATTCCACCAGAAGAGATAAGAAATATGTACAGGTATAATGCTCAGTTTTTTTTTTTTTTTTTTTTTTTACACAGTTCTGTGTTGGGGAATGGAGCAGCATTTAATTTAATTTTGTTTGTCTATATACACCTCTACCCCGATATAACGCTGTCCTCGGGAGCCAAAAAATCTTACTGCGTTATAGGTGAAACCGCGTTATATCGAACTTGCTTTGATCTACTGGAGTGTGCAGCCCTGCCCCCCCCGGAGCGCTACTTTACTGCGTTATATCCAAATTCGCGTTATATCAGGGTAGAGGTGTATATATAATTTTGTACTTGGTTTATCGGGCAGATGTACAATTGAGTAGCAGAGTACTAATACTTAGCGTTTTTCATCTTAAAAGTATTTTCCAAACACTGTTTCTCAGAACAGTGCTGCTGATAATGGCTTTCTTCATTCAAATAGAGATCCATTGTGAAAATGTTACTTCAGGTACATTGTTTATTCTGTTAATCTTGAACTACTATTTGCAACTAAATGAGTTTGCTTCATAATATGGCACAGGTACACTGCAGAGATTTTAGAGCCATGATACAGAATTTAGGCCTACTCTTCTGCAAAATTCATACCGACATGTTTTAGGTTTAAACTTGCCATTCTCCCTCTCTCTTCCCAGTGATTCGTCTCACTTACTGTACATGCTGGAGAACACCTGGACAGATGCCAGATTCATTCTGCAAATCATGTGTGAGCTGAATGTTCTTCCGCTAGCCCTGCAGATTACAAACATCTCTGGGAATGTTATGGTAATTTGTTTTCTTTTCCTTCATCTAAAAAGCAACTATTGCCTTGTGCTTTCTGTGTTTGGTATGATTAATGCTCAGTCTGAGTCAGTGCTTGTAAATTCCTTTATGCACTGTGAAGAATGTGCATCCTTTGTCCTTCAAAGAGATGAAAACTATTAGTTGGAGTACATTCAAATTTAGATGACCTCCATGGGATTTTTTTCCTCTGACATTAGAGAGTTTTTACTTTGAAAGTATTTTAGGTGAAAATGGACAGATGGTTGAATCATTTGGTAAACCTGTTTACGTATGGTGCAAAATTGCCACAAACAAAATTACATAAACTTGACGATGGATATTTACTTCGTGTTTAAAAAAAAAAAAAAAAAAGCATATGTGAGAAGACTGTATCTGGTTGAAATCTGTCTGTCTTAATTCATTTTTGTGCATCAATATTTTGCTTTCTCTAGTTTGTTTTGAATTCTTCTGTTTCTCCCCCCCATAGTCAAGGACAATGATGGGTGGTCGATCGGAGCGTAATGAGTTCCTGCTACTTCATGCTTTTTACGAGAGAGACTATATTGTGCCTGACAAGCAAGTTTTTAAAAAGCCTCAGCAGAAGCTGGTGGGTCCCAAATATATTCTTGTTTTGACTTGCTGCTTCCATGATTTTTTATTTTAAGATACATTCTTATAAAAACACTAATATCTTTTCCTTTGCACTTCATTTTCTTTACGAAAACATGAAAAAGTAATTATATCCAATCACAGGAATAGTTTATGGTCAGATCAACAAGAACTTTTTCCAAGATGATATAACCACTTATGTCATAAGTGTGAAGTGAAAAGCCTGTGGTTTAAAGGGACACTGTCAACTTGAAAAAACACATTGCTGTCTGAAGTTTTTTACCTACTATAATTACAGGAGCACTGTACTTCTTTCAAGCTCAGTCATCTTATCAAATATTTTTTTCAGGTTTTTCTGTGTTTAATTTGTACATCTAATGGTACTTGGTATATAGTCAGTTCCTTTATTTTTCTGTGAACCAGTCAGTTTCTCCCTTGTTGAAAAGACCCTTATAGATACCAATAAGGTTTTTAGAAAAAACTTCTTTAATATTTTCTTCACATATGTGTCCCACTCTAGGTGTGCATGCAGTTTGTGTGCAAATGTGACCAGTGTCTCAGTGGGGTCTGGTTATGGTCAGTCAATTAGGGTGAACTGCAAAGAATGGGACAATCACCATAAAGCTGGTGACTATTCCAATACTTAGATTTACCACGCCAGCATAAAACAGCTTCTTTATTACCTTACTGGTTACTCAGAAGTCCAAACAACGCAGTTCCCTTAAAGTGATCCAGCCTCAGGCCTCCATCCAGGTACCTAAGTCAAATATGATGATTTCTGAACATTTTATTTCGTCATAAAAAATAAAAGGTTCTACCAGTCCCAAAGGATTGAACACATTAATGAATGTTTCAGATCTTACCCAATTACACACTACAGCCAATTCTTATTATCTAAACTAAAATTTCTTAAAAAACAAAAGAGAGAGTATGGTTAAAAGATCAATATACATACAGACATGAGTTCAGTTCATTTAGGTGCAAATTCATAGCAGAGAGGGTGAGCTTTGTAGTTGCAAATAGTTTTTAGAAATAGTTCATAGGTTATTGTCCAATGTCCAAATATCATATTCAGGGCATACCAGGGGCCTGAGTCTTGTGACTCCAACTTTCCTTGATGAAGCCTAAGCAGATCTGAGATGACAGAATCAGGACCCAAGGATCTTTTACACAATTTTATGTTCTCTTTGACAAGTTAGAGTTCCCCAGGGAACAAAAGGTAATTAGGATGACTTTGAAGGAGGTCCATCACCGATATTTAGCTATAGAATTAACATAAGGCAATTTGCTTGTTCCTCCACCATTTGAAGATTATTTGCTATATATTTCAAAGAGAGATGAATACTGAGCTATCCCGTGTTTACAATTCATTTAAGTGCTAGGATGTTTTTTTGACCTTTGAATTATCAGAATGCAGCATAGACAGGGACTGTTGATTACATTGTTGACCCTACTCATACATATGTAAATACGCAAAAACACAAACATTATCTCCCTGCATGTCTTTTGAGGGTTATTTATTTTGCAGGATGTTTTACCCTTTCTAGCCATGTGTCACAGCAAGACTGGATTTTTCTTGACTAGCAGAGTACAGGGGTGCACATGTACCCTGTGCTCCTCATTCTTAGAAGGTTTGTCGTTTATCTTGAGCTAAGTCTTGCAGGTTGGACATCAGCTAGGTTCCTGCTTACTATGTGTGGAAGTTTGAGGGCTAATCCTCCTGAAAGATTCACATAGCAAGTGCCTATTCTGCCTGGGAGAATCCCATATTCCTAGCAGGTGCTTGGTCTGCCTATCTTTCTCTGCAACGACTTCAAGTTGCAAGATGTGAGGCTGAAGCTTTTTCTTCTGGAATGATCCATGAAGGTGGCATTGGCTTCAGAAGAGCTATGCTTCAAGACCTGTCTAATGGGCAGGCCTGTATTGTCCAGTGGTCCCTCAGGCAGATAGGCAACTTCAAAGATATCCGTAGGGAAAGTGACACTGGGACATCAAAAAGGGCTGCTCTGAATGATGGGGTAGGAGCTCAGGAAGGAGCATAGTATCCTCACACAAAGAGAGGCACAGGAAAAAGTTATTGTGTGATAAGCCCACCAAGTCTGACATGGTGCCAAGCATGAGCAGAAAGGAGCAAACTGTGGTGCAACTTGCTCTGTTCATACTGGGTTTGATAGTGGAAGCACCCATGTTGACTCCAGCACCAGGAGAACAGATTCAGACTATACCAGAGACATTCTCGGTATACAGCAGACACCCAACAGCAGCAGTCACTTTCATGGTTTGATTATAATCAGTTTCACTTTCTCCCTTACTTGCACTACTACACTGAGGCAATGTTTAATACATTACAAAAAAAAATGCAAGCATTGCTATTAATCTAAAGTGTTAGGTTTTTTTTAAAAACACTATTTTCGTAAACTAGATTTTTGGGCTTAAATTAATTCAATAATCTTTTAAAATAACTTCACTTTCTCTCCACCATTTGCCACACAACATAGACTAGTGCTCTGTTGCATGGTGACGGTTCCTAAAAGACTGTAATCTTTTGTGATCAGTCTCTTCCCAGAGCAGTGAATCATTTTGTGATGGACAGCGCCTTAATCAGGATATTGATAAAAATATTCATATAGTAGATGTCTGTTAGAAAAAACTCCATTCTTATCCCACTCATTCTAATTTTTCTTTTCCTTTTGTAAATTAAGACTTCTAAATTAGAAACTTTATATTATTTTAAAAAGAGGCTAGATGTCAAAAAATTTTTATGCCACATACAGGCGGAGGAAGATGAAGATGTTGAAGATCAGAATAAATCAAAGATAGGGAGAAAGAAGGCAGCATATGCTGGGGGTCTAGTCTTGGATCCGAAAGTGGGTAAGATTTGGCAATTTTACTGCTCATAACAGTGTATCAGGTCATAAATTTGAAGATTCGCTCCAGCTAAACTAAAATGCTGTTACATTGCTGTTTGTTCAAAAAGTTTCAAAGCAAAAGGCAGGGAAAATCCCCAAGCCCCTTGTATATGAAAGGAAAAAAGTCCAGAATGATGATTAGTAGAAAGGCCAGAATCTTGAGAAGGTGGGGGGAGGAGGAGAAGCAATGTAGCACAATTTTCTTGTAAGGATATAGATGCAGAAGTAACTTTATATATGTGCTTTCCATTTTGGGAACAAACAGGAAAAAATGCTTAATTTTGTTTGCCAGTAGAATAGTATAGCTTTCATGCAGCATCAGGAAGAAATTAGGGTTTTTTGTGTTTAGATTGTGCATAGCAGTGATGGGCAACCTTTGGCACGCAGCCCACCAGGGTAAGCCCTCTGGCTAGCCGGGCCAGTTTGTTTACCTGCTGTGTCCGCAGGTTCAGCTGATCACTCTCCCAGGTCAATGGGGGCGGCGGGAAGCGGCACGAGCCGAGGGATGTGCTGGATGCTGCTTCCCGCTGCCCCCAGTGGCCTGGGACGGTGAACCGCAGCCTGTGGGGGATGCAATTGGCCGAACCTGTGGACGCGGCAGGTAAACAAATTGGCCTGGCCCGCCAGAGGGCTTACGCTGGCGGGCTGAGTGCCAAAGGTTGTCGATCCCTGGTGTATAGCATGTGTATGTTTTGCTAATGGATGCTTATGGTTTTACTTAGTTTCGCCTATATATGGTGATAACTGTACAAAAGCATCCTACAGTAATACAGAAGCTATCTGTTTAACCCTGACAAGTTAAGAGGGGTTAAATCGTTCCACTTCTGACATTCATTAATCACTGGCTAATAGCACATCTGAACCTTTTCTTAGGACTGTTGATTAGACACATCACATAGTGTACTGGTCTCTGAATCCAAGCTACTTCTCAAGCTTGTACCCCTGGCGACACTCAGCTTAGTCTGGGTTCAGCCATGTAATATGTGAATGGAGGTTACTTCTTTTCCTGCAAAAACTTGACACTCACAGCCCTCTCCCAAATCTCCCCACTTCATTGTGTGAAGTCTTCTCCTCTCCCACTACAGATGCATCCATATTAGTCAAATTTCTTATTTATAGTTACTGAATTGGGCCCTGAAACTCTATGGAAATCTTTCATTTGGCTTTAATGGGAGTTGGATCAGGTACCTAGTGGGGATGAATAATTACACCTCTACTCCAATATAACGCTGTCCTCAAAAAATCTCACCGTGTTATAGGTGAGACCGCGTTATATCAAACTTGCTTCTCCTCCCTACCCCCCCGTCCTTTGTTCCCTGACCGCCCCTTCCAGAGACCCTCATCCCTAATCACCCCCACGACCCCAACCCTCCTGTCCCCTGACTGCTCCAACCCCATCCACCACCACCTCTGCCCCCTGACAGGCAGTGACCGGCAGCAGCGGGAAACGGAGCAGCCTGGCCCCAGTCCGCTCCACTCCGCCAGCTCCCAGACGTGGCTCTCCGCTTCCTGCTGCCAGTGAGTGCGGGGAGGTTGGGGAAAGGATGCTCCCCCCCCCACACACACACTCACCTGCGGCAGGAAGCGGAGCGATGCGGCCCCAGCCTGCTCCGCTTTCCTTCTCCCGGCCCGAGCCGTGTCTTTGGGGGGTGGCTGGGGAAAGGCCCTGCACTCACCTGCGGTGGGAAGTGGAGCGCCATGGCTGGGAGCTGGCGGAGTGGAGCTGGCAGGGGGCTGGGTTGCTCCGCTTCCGCCGCTGCTGGTGAGTGCAGGGGGGATCCCTTCCCCCAAGTTCCCTCCCCCGAGCAATACAGCTGGGGCCGGGGTGAGGGAAGCAGAGTGGGCTGCTCTCGGTCCCCCGCTAATCCCATAGGCCACTCTGGGACTGTGGGGCCCCCAAAAGTGCCCTCCCACAGCTCCTGCCCCCCAGAGCCTGGGGGGGTGGAATCCCCTGACCGCTCCCGATACCCTCTGCCCCTTATCGAACCCCTCGACCCCGGCCTGGCTTGGCACCCTTAACATGCTGCTCAGAGCAGCGTGTCAGAGCTTTACCGTGTTGTATGCGAACCCGCGTTATAGCGGGGTAGAGGTGTATATGGATCCTCACACTGTATTATACCTTCTACTGTGTATTCTATTTCAGGTTTTTATGACACATTTATTTTGCTTCTGGACTTCAACAGCTTGTACCCTTCAATTATCCAGGAGTTCAACATATGTTTTACCACAGTGCAGAGAGAGTCATCAGATGCACAGAAAAGGGCAGAGGTTTGTGTGTGCTTTATTAATGTTCTGATTTGAGGTTCAAATCTTCAGTGTGTTTCATGTGAATTAAACTGTAACAGCATCCTGGCTGGAAACTGATCCTACATGCTTATCTCAATACCCTCTCATCATTATTTTTACTTTTGGTAGCACTCACTATGTGCTAGGTGATTTCCAAACCCGCAAGGAGGACAATCGTTGCTGCAAGGAAGAAAGCAATCTAGGGAATTGTCTTTTTGCTTCTAAGCTCCTTGAATGTGCTATCTGTAACTGTTGCATCTACTTCCTTTCATCATGCTTGCACCCCTGGCATGTTGTTCCATTCCTTATCCTCTCCCGTGCAAGAGGATTTATTGAGGGCTTAGTTAATCCTGTCTCTTCTTCCTCTACAACTTCTATACAATCCACCTTTCTTCTGCTGCTAAATCCCTTTTCTGTGCCTTATCTCTAATCCAAATTAATGAAACGTGGTTTTTTTTTCTCATCCCTGGCCTCTATACATGTGCTTTTGTACAGATGCAAGAGGACTACAGAAATAAACTTGCCATTCTGTCCTTCTCCCATGGGCTTCTTTTTGTCTTCACACTTGGGTTCACGCTTCTAATTCTTCTCTCCTTTTAGTCACTACACCACTCCACTCTAAATCTCTGTTTTAATTTCTTCCTACAATTCCTTGCAAGCTGCTTTTCTAAACTTGCCTTTTGTATTCTCCTTCTGTGCAGGGCTGGCTCCAGGCACCAGCCCTGCAAACAGGTGCTTGGGACGGCCACGTCCGGAGAGGGGTGGCACGTCAGACTCTTCGGCAGCAGGTCCCTTGGTCCCTCTCAGAGTGAAGGACCAGCCACCGAAGACTGAAGTGGTGGCGGTAGAGCTGCCGCCGAAGTGCCGCGGATCACGATCGTGGCTTTTTTTTTCCTGCTTGGGGCAGCAAATACCCTGGAGCCGGCTCTGCTTCTGTGCTCATCTTTTCATATTTCTATATCAGTCCTTTTATGCTTGGCACTCCCTCCTTCTGTTCAGCTGAACAAACACCCTCCTTATTCATGTTTCTCCTTATAAAAACATTTCTTCTATGAAACCTTTCAATTGCAATTTACCAAATGAGGTTGGGGGAAATCAATACAGCCGTGAGGTTGGACCTTCACTTGGTGTTTTATGTCTCTGGAGTGTATTGGCTATCTGATGCACAATGTATGCTCCATGGGGCATACTCTGTTTTACAGTTCTGAACACCAAAAATGTTTAACTGGAGAAGATGAATTGGCTGGAGCCACCAGGGGTGTTTGACTGTCTCTGTGGTACTAGGTACTTGAGCTCCAGACTAGCAGTATGCCCCTTCAGTTGGGTTCAGTGGTGGAATAAACAATGTGTCAATTCAGGAAGCCTGTTCTGTGCCTGCTACATTTGGGGGGTGCAGGTAAAATGGATTGATTCAAATCAAAGCTATTTAAATCACAAATTTTTACTAATGATTTTAAATCATCAATTTTAACTAAAAAGTACAAATCCAAAACATGATTATCTTCCTAAAATAAGGTTGATTCTCATTGGTTGGTAACCATTAAAACATTGATGTGCAACTAAATATATCCTTCACACTTCATTTGGTCCTTCTGTTTGCAATCAGGAGGATACACTATATATCTATATACAATTATTTAAGCAGTTATGTAGCTTAACTTAAATCTATTCAGATGCTTAATTTTTATATTTGTATTATGTTAGAAAATGGTGAATCATTTATTAGGTGATTAACTTTTTACATGTGATCTGGGTGAAATTCTACTTAGGTGGCAATTCAAATTCAGTTAAAAATTCACAATCAGCATTTGTTTTTCTTTTTAAAAAAATAAATAAAACTACCTTAAATGTGCTGGATACATAAGAAAAAACCTGATTTAAAACAGTTTTGCGTTTAAAACTAAGTGAATTATTAAACAAAAAAGGTATTGTCCATACTCAGTGATGTTTCTGATCACCATGTCCTTCAAGATTTTACCACTAGGAGATCTGATCTTCTCACACCTAGGACTTGTCTACACAGCATCGGCGAAGCATGCCAGAGCGGGTGTAATTTGTAAAGGTCTAACATGTTGTGGTCTAACTGCGCCACGTAGACCCTGCTGGTGTGCACTAAAAAGTACCCAGTTCACGTTAATGGACTTTGTAAACATGAACTCGGCACCTTCTGGAACACAACAGCAGAGTCTACCCAGGGCAGTTAGAGTGCAACACATTAGAGTGCTTTACAAATCACACCCCTCTGGTGCACTTTGGCGCTATATAGACAAGCCCTTATTTTTATTCAGAGGTTGGAAGAAGAAAACAAGCTTTTTCAGTTCCCAATTGGTTTCTTAACTTTGAGTGAGCTAGTTGTTTAATTGAACTAGTTGAATAAACTGAAATGGAAAAAACAATCTATTTGCACTCGCAGAAGACGCTATGCTGTCAAAAGCTGGTTTAATACTTCAATAAACTCTGCTTAGCCAGTGATTTCAACCAGTTCAGTGGTGTGACTTTCTTTAAAACTTGCCAGCAAACATAGATTGTTTTTTGTTTGTATTGTAAATTTATTATAGTCCATTAAAATCATTTAGGCTCTAACATGGGTTGTCAGTGTCAGATTTAATTTTCAGTAGGTTTATTTTTTAAGACTAAACCTGAATTTAATTTAAATTAAAAACTGATTTTTCTTTCTTTCTTTCTTTCTTTTTTTTTTTTTAATCCACCCTGGCTGAAGGTGATTCTTGGTTGTCTTTAAGATCAGGGTGAACTGTTAAATCAAAGAACATAACATTTCTGAATGGTTCATCTTCAGCAATAACTATATAACTTTCTGGGCTGTTGACATTTAGATTTCTTTTTCTTTCTTCTTTTGTGGTGATGATTATAGATAAGTGTCCTTCGTTAACATAGAAACTTTCGGTTCATTCTTCTCAAGTTAATAAGGAGTGTATCGTTCCACTTCTGACACTTTTGTCTCATAGGCTAATGCCTGATTAATTGAAGCCTATGAAAGTGGTTTTATTTTTACCACCAGGTTCACATGCAGGCACAGTTTAAAAGTTGGACTCCTTTAAGGTTTATATCTGTACAGTTATGTACATCTCTTAATTTGGAGTGTTTGGATCCAAAGAAAATCCATGGGCATGTAGCAGAAAGTATTTGTAAATGTGTAAACCACTGCACAGTAGGTACCCCACCCCTATGAGGCCAATAACGACACAAAGTTTGTTGGTAAAGGCTGTCCTTGACTTTACATGTTGGTCTGTAACTTGCAAAGCCAGGCAGTGTTTTCTTAATTATAAATCCCTGAAACAGTAAGAGTGCTTTTTTCCCTGATAGGTGTATTAGGAAACTTCAGGTAAATGGGAATGAGATGGCACTGGAATGGGTTACCTAGGGAGGTGGTGGAATCTCCTTCCTTTAGAGTTTTTTGAGGTCAGGCTTGACAAAGCCCTAGCTAGGCTGATTTAGTTAGGGTTGGCCCTGCTTTGAGCAGGGGGTTGGATTAGATGACCTCCTGAGATCCCTTCCAATCCTGATATTCTGTTCTATGATTTAAATACATTCTTTTGTCTCTTAGCTATAAACAATAATATATATATAAAGCTGCTCTTTTTTGAAAAGTGTTTGCAAAGGCCTCCACTGTTTGTGATACTTTTTGTCCCTGCTCTAATAGGTTGGCAAACACTTATTTCATCTTAGCAATATTGCCTGAGAACACAGTTTTCAAACATCCATTCCCTTTCAAAGCTCAAAGGAATAAAGTTGAAAATAGTGTATTTTTGTGCTTTAAATTCCAAATGTGGACACAGTTATCACACTGAAATTGAGATGTAAAGTGATATATGCGTCTTTCCGATATTCTTTATTTATTAAAAATGTATGCGCTTGGAAAGGGGAAAGGAATCACTTGTGGGAGTTCATATTATGGCTTTTATTGGCAAAGCATTCAAGTTAGAATAACTCCCTATGTACACAGCTTAAGTGAGAAGCCATGTTGCTTGTCATTGTCCTTCTTTCAGAAGCAAATTCTGAGGTGGTGTGAGAATCAGGAAGGCAATATCATTCAAGATAACTCTCATAACCATTTCCAATAATATTTAAATATAAAAGTCAAAATTACTCACCTGAGAAGCAAAATGTGAAATCGTCACCCCTCCAGATGCTGCCTTCCAATCTTCACACTTAATATTATCTAACTCTTTCACCTGGAGATTTAGGGCTTGTTTATGCAAACTGTATGTGGCAAGCTGGGGTGTAAATCTAGCTTGCACTAGTCTGCTGTGCACTAATCTGTCTGTATCCTGCTCCTGTGTCAAAGTGAAGTACATCAAAGTGTGCTATGGAACTTTTCGGGTGCCGCAGTAAGATTCACATTTACAATTAGTGCGTGGCAAGCTAGTGTGAGGTAGATTTACACCCTACCTTGCCACAAACTAAGTTATCATATAGACACGCTGATAGGCTCTCTTTCTTTCCTTCAAGTAGAATTGGTATCTGAAACTCTTGTCCTTACGGCTGTGAAACAATTCATTTTTAACCTGTCTTCTTGCAGTGGTGCTCATATACCCCAGAAGGCTTTGGTTTCTGTTCCTAGTGTGACATCTGAGAGCCAAGTCTTTTGGGGTGCATTAGAAGAGTTGCTAGTGTACTGGCAGTGAATAGACAAAAATAGACTTGCAAATTCTGGGGTTACCTACCAGTGGTTCTGCAGCACCAAATTAATACAGATGAAAAGCATGAAAACCACCTTCACTTCTGCCATCTTAAACTGTGTACTGTGAGTGCAGTTCCCTTTTTACTCTGCAGAAATATATAAACTAACTTTTTATGTCCTTCTTGCTTGTTAATAGATTAAAATCTACTTTTAAAGCAAATATTTGATAAACTAAATGATCATTTGACAGGATGGAGTGCAAGAAGAAATTCCAGAACTACCAGATCCATCTCTAGAAATGGGAATTTTGCCTAAAGAGATCAGAAAGCTGGTGGAGAGAAGGCGACAAGTCAAGCAATTGATGAAACAGCCGGATTTAAATCCTGATCTCTATTTACAGGTGTGTTTTATGGAAGAGCTCCTCTGCCTTCACTATACCTTATTTAAGTCCATTGGTCAGACTACAGAATAGGAGTGATTACTTTAATAGTAAATGGAGGTTAGAAACAAATTGTAAGATGCTCACTTGTGGTTTAGAGAGGTGATAGGTGTCAGAAATAACTGTGAGTACTGATAATATTGCATTCAACTTCTGTTTGGTGGTTATGGTGATTAATATATTGGTTATGTTCCTTTTCAGTATGATATCAGGCAGAAGGCTTTGAAGCTTACAGCTAATAGCATGTATGGCTGTCTGGGGTTTTCCTACAGTAGATTCTATGCCAAGCCTTTGGCTGCTTTGGTGACACACAAAGGGAGAGAGGTGAGTCATTAAATAGCTTTTTAAAATGGACAAATTTGATTAATAAAAACCTTGATTTCGTTCTTCTTTCTTTATGAAGTCTGTATTATTCTGTCTGTCTTCCCATCAAAACAAATATTCCTTTTCTCGTTATTTTTAAAAAACGATCACCCTAGCCACCGCATTTAACCTTACAAAAAAGAACGTGAAAATATTTGATTAGGAAATAAAATTTCAAGTTTCCAAGGGGTTATTGTGAATGATTGGTGTGAGTGAGACTAAAGATTTTAGTATCCTTGGGAAATATCTGGTATTTCAGATTCAGACACTTATTGTGCCAACTTCTTAATTGAACTACAAGACAAATACAGTTTTGAACAAATTTATACCTGAATTAGTCTGCAGTCCATGAGTTCCACACTTTTTTTTTTTTTTTTTTTAATATTCTTGCTAGTCCTACAAGGCCTCTACTTCATTTTGGTTTGTTTTGACCTTTTTAATATTCATATTCTTGTCTCTGTCTTTTTTTAATAGGAAAGAAAAGTTTGCTTTCACATAGCTATTTAAAAAGGCCAGAGTTTTTCAGAATGAGCTATGCTTCATACCTGTATATAATTGTGGTAGAAACTGATGAAACCTGGTATAGCTGCTGTGTTCTAGAGAGGTCTGTGATAGGAAGGGTAGGCAGTAAATAGGAAAGGAGAAATGATAATGTTTTAATAAGTAATTTTTCTGCAGACCTAGACTCAGTTCACTCTTGAAAAAAAACCCTCTTTTAATCGTTCTTTTTGGTTAATGCTGCAATACCATAGCTAGAAGGGACAGTTTCTTAAACCATTTGATGTGTTAACCTCTTGGTGCCTAGGTTTTCGCCAGCCACTTAATGCTAATATAAACTTCATTACTGTCAGTAGCAGGAGCTATGGGCTGTCTGAAACAAGAGGTTAATGAGAAAAAATAATTTCAGGAAAAGACCTAGGGATCTAATTTAAAGTAACATATAAGAAGTTTTTCTTTGAAATGTGATTAAATGATATTTCTTATGATTATGCACCTGATGATACATTCCCTGGAGATATTTCGTATCCTCTTGTTTACCTATGAATGTATCTTGAATCGACGTAGGTCAGATTTTGAAGTGCTATATTTTACTGTGTTGTCAAACCATCCCGTAGTTGAGTGCTGCACAGTAAATATGTTTGCAGAAAGATTCGGTGTGAAAAACAAAAACGAGGTTGGAAATTCATATAGTGTAAAGTACTGGAAAGCTGTCAATATTATTAACTTTGATTATTAGTATTTTGATGAGATCGGGTTTGGCTGTGATGACATATTAGAAGTAGGTTGGACCACACAAGTGTGTTTGTGCTGGCTAAAAACTCCAGGATGACATATTATTCTTTAAAAACTTGTTTAAAATCATGTTGATGGGGCAGAAATGACCTCATATGCACGCTTGGATTTAATGGCAAAATAATTTCATGTGATGTGGCAGAAATTCCTTCTATGAAGGGCAACATAGCTGTACACGTGAGAGGTGCAGCACATGTACCAGAGGTCAGCAACCTTCGGCATGCGGCCCATCAGGGTAATCTGCTGATGGGCCACGAGACATTTTGTTTACATTGCCTGTCCGCAGGCATGCCCCCTCCCCACAGCTTCCAGTAGCCATGGTTCTCCATTCGTGGCCAGTGGGCCTCGTGCCGAAGGTTGCTGACCCCTGACATACACCATCAACGGAATCTCTGATTCAGACCCCATCTGACACAACTGTAGTTAGTTAATGACATGTTGGAAACTCAGTACAGACTGGTACAACTGCAGGCATGTATAGGTTAGCTTTCAGTGGGGAAATTTGGGCAGCATGAATTTTGTGTGTGTGAGATTCCAACAAATAAACTGTAATTTGTAAAGTGACTAGTGTAGTAATAGTAGTGGTTATTCACTAGATGGCGATAGATACCTTGAGATCATTAAACAATTAAGACTTTCAATCTCGTCAATAAATGACTGTGACCATCCTTGACTACACATCCTTTTAAATCGATCTTCCATGATTTTTAATTTATTTTTTTATGATATAGAATATCTGGGGGGGTTGTTTTAGTTTTAATCTGAAATATTACATAGTATCACAAACCTATTTGTACAAGTTTTATATATTGTGAAAGAAGAAAAATGCTTTCCGAAAAGGGAGAAAACATATGAACACTGCCAAGTCAAATCTAGCCTTAAATGTTTATAAGCACAAGTGTTTGCTAAAACTGAAGGCCAGTAGATATATTTTACATGAAAATTTTTTATAATCCAAAGGGATTTAAAAAAACAACGCAGGATTCTCTGCAGTATTTGCCATCCAAATGGGGCGTTGTTGGGTTGGATTATAGTACAGTGGTTCTGAAACTTCTTCATAGTGTAAACAAACCTTAATGAGTTTCATGGGCTACTTCTCTCATGGTAACTACAGCAGTTGCTTGCATGGAAAAGTAATAGGAGAGGTTTTAATGTAATTTTAGTTGTCCTGTAATGTAATTTAGCAACTGGAAACAAGGAGAGGCAGTACCACATGATCAACCAGATTTCTGCAGACCAGTGACGGTAAGTATAGGGTCACTCTTTTCCAGCCTTTTTGACAAATAGCCTTCCAGTGGAGAGTCAGACGTGTTTGGCTTATGTATTCATGAGCCTCTGGGAAGAAGACTGTTTCTTGAGGGACAACAGAAAAGTTGCCAAGCTGCTGTCTGGGCCAACTTGGTTGCCATTGGCTGTGACCCCAGATCAGTGATCTTTCCACGTAGTGGCATCTCCTCCAGGACATTGTTCTTTACTGTTCCAATTAGTTCCTCAAATGACCCACCTTCTTGGCCAGAAAACTGGACCACAGAGGGGCAAAATTACTCTTCTTTCTTCCACCACAACTTGTAGATAAGTTACAAATTCATATTGCAGTACATTAAGTGAAAGGATGAAGATTGCCAGTCAGGTTAATTTCAAATTTCTTATTCAAATTTTTAAATTAATTATTCAGTAAGAATTTGCCCAAATTCCAAGACAGTGGTAGTCAAAGGGAGAAAAGATAGCATCTGCTTGTCACCAACTTCTGCGAAAGGGAGCTGGGGAGGAGGGGCAGGGGAAAGGAGAGAGTGAAATCAAAAAGCCCAAATAAGTTAATTGAAAAATTAAAACAAAGGGAAGCAGGCATAGTACCTTACCTACTTTCTTCCTTTTCTATCCTCTTCCTCTGAGCTGTGGCAGCAGGGAAATATAAGCTTCATTCCATTTCCCGTTGAGCCTTGTTCAGCTGGGGAAGGTGATCAACATCTGTTGTTGGGTTCTGGGCCTCTGGTCTATCTACATGTTTTGCCAGAGTTGATCTGAATGGGGCAGCTTGTCAGGCCTCCTTCCCCAAAATATACGGGGAGAGAGAGGAACATAAACTGGGAAACAGATCCTCTTAAAATCTCATTAGTAGCTGCCTTTTTGGATGCTTTTGTGGATACCATCCAAACTTCCACTAGAGCTTTGACATCCAGTATGATTTTTGTGACCTAGATACTTGAAGGCCCAAGCAGAAGAGTTCTTAGCTGATTCTAAATATTCAGGTGTTTAGACAAAAGTAGTGTTTTATGATTCAGAGAAATTGAAGAAGTCCTTGCCATCCGTCAGACATTGTAGGAGGGGCTATGGATCCTAGTTCAAAAGACAGCAGGTCTTTTGTAGTGCTTTTCTCCTTGAGATGCCTCATAAAAGTGGAAGATGCAACAGACCTCAGATTTTTCTGCAAAAAACTAAGGATGTTCAATATGGAAAACTTTTTAAATTCTGTCTGGTATCTCAAGGTTTTTTTCTTTTGAGTTGAAGGAGGCTGTCTCTATATATGTGCATACATTCTTCACACATGACATTTTTTATAATTTACATATAGTCATGACCATTTCCAGTACAAAGCTCTATCCTTCAGAGCCTCCTTTAGAGTTTCAGTATCCTGCTGGACAAGTAAGAGTCAGTTCTTCAAGTTCTGGTCCTTATGTGTATTCCGCATGTGAGTACGCATGAGCCTGAGTCCAGCGATTTTAACAAGCAGTGTCTGTTGGCCCATACTTGCGCAGTGCATCTCCTCATGCTCCAGAGCGAGGGTACAAGAAGCTGTACAGGTTAACACCCTCTCAGTTCCTTCTTACCCCCACATGGTCTGAGTCAGGATCTAGTGTCCTCTTCGGCTTCAGCATTTCAGAAAACCTATAAATAAGATTGAACTAAGCTAAAGAATTACTATTTACAGTTGGTCTTAGTGTCCCCATGGGGACTCCAGTCCAGGGAAACAAACTACACTTAGACCAACTGAACTAAGCTAAAGAATAACTATTTACAGTCTTACTTTACAAGTTGTCTGAAATGCTGAAGCCAGAGAGAACACTAGATCCTATGTCCAGACTCTTCAGCTTCAAAAATTGCATCTCCTGCCCTAGATCCTTCGCTGTCAGAGACAAACACTGACTCTTCCTCTACTGTCTGGGTAAGATGCACATTTTGGCGCTGTGCAGCATTTGTTGCTCATTTCCACCAATGAGCTTTGCCTTAGAAATCATTTAATGGAGAAGACCTCTCATTTAATGGCCTCTCTAATCTGGGCCAGGAAGACTCCACTGTACATTGGCCTCACCAAAGGAGCAGCTCTCCTCTGAGCATGTGCCCAAAGACTTTCTCAAGGGCTTCCCATGAGAGTAAGGGACACTCTCATAGATGCAAGAACAGATCCCCATTTACGACTGTCCATAAAAGGTGCACTCCTTTCCCAAGCCTATCGAGTCAGGCGAGCCCTTACACAAAGACTTCCAAGTAACTGGCTCCGCAGAAACCCCCCAAGGTGGAGAGTAAGGTGTGTAGGAAGAAGGATCTGCTGGTTCCATTGGTGACTCTGGTACTGAAGCACAAGGGCCATCATTTTTCTATAGGTGCTGGAACTAGGGGTGCTGGGGCTGCGGCAGCACCCCTTGGCTTGAAGTGGTTTCAGTCATATACTGGGTTTACAATTTGGTTCAATGGCTCTCAGCACCCCCACTATATAAATTATTCCTGCATCTGCCAGTGCCGTCTGCAAGTGCAGCTCCAGATTTTGTGGTTCTGATGCGTCTGCCCAAAATATGCTTTACAACCAGGCATGTACTGGAACCATTGATGCTGACCATCAGAACTCCCTGCACACCAGGATGCACAGAGACCTATATGGCCCCGGAGGAACTCTCCCTCTCCCCGCAGTCTCCTCTCTTCTCTTGCCCAGCCCCCCTGTGGGAAATTACTACACCAGAAGACTCTATTCCTTTGGTGTCTCAGGAACCCTCTTTCTTACAGCCATCAGGCAGGATTGCCCTGTACTAATTGCTCTGCTGTCAAAACAGGACTGATTTTTGGATTCAGATGAGTCTGATGAGCTGACCCCTCCTTCATCTCCACAGACTGAATAAAGCCTGGACAGGTGATCTAGGACTTATAGTCGCTACCCTTATGAACATGACCTGCCTAGGAGACCAATGATCCCCCAGGCCATGGGGTCCCCCTCAAACAGTTGGCCCCTCTTTCTGGCCCTATTGAGGTCCCATAGGATCCCTATTCCAGACATCTGGGACCCACCTAGGAGCCTTTTCACTCCTCCTCCTTGTGCAAACAACTGGTTCTGTCAGTGTAGGAGGAAGAGGATCATCTTCAACTAGAAGCACAGATACCAATAGTTCAGTCAGAAATCTCTCTTCCCTGGATGAGGCACCACCACCAGAAGACCATAGACAATACCAGGACTTTACTACGAAGGGTGGCTAGTGCTCTCCCGATATCTCTGGAGGAAATCCAAGACCCAAACCATTGACTGTTGGACATTTCTGAAGCCTCAGTGCCCAAGTAAGGTGGCTTTCACAATTAATGAGGCCATATTGGAACCGGTGAGATTGGTCTGGCACATCCCAGCATCCTATGCTCCCACACCTAAGGCGGCAGAGAAATGCTGAATTCCTGTTCTCCCATCCCGCTCCCAAGTCCCTGGTGGAGCAGGCCGCGACAGAATGTAATAGGTCTCAGTAACTCAGGGATGTCCCATCAGACAAGCTCTTGAAGAGACTGGATCTTCTGGGGAGAAAGGTCTTCTCCTCTGTGTGTGCTTGCAATTCCTCATTACCAGGCCCAGCTAGCCACGTATGACTTTAATAACTGCTTCAGGCTGGGGGCTTTTCAGGACAAACTTTCCTTTTGAGGACAGAGCCCAGTTCCTTTCCCTTCTAGAGGAGGGTTGCGAAAATGGCTCTTGTGGCTGCAGTTGATATGGCAGATATAGCATCCAGAAGCTTGGTCACTGGTATTATGAGAGGGATATGTGGTTGCAATCCTGGGTCTTCTCTAGGGAGGTGCAGAATACTATCCAACACCTTCCCTTTGACCGACCCAGCACCGCCCTGGCCATTGCAGTCCCGGTCCCTGTCTTTGGACTTGGAGACAGGGTCCAGATACTCAGGGTGGGACTGGCACTGGTTGGGCCGTGGAAAGCCTGAGGTGGGGGCAGGGCCATGGTCTATGCAGCGGCAGGGACCAGCGCAGTGGCCATTTTGGACCTCATGGGCATACCACCAGGCCCAGGGCGCCCAATCCAAAGGTTCCCATTCGGTGACTTCTGAACTGTGGGTACCAGCGGTATCGGCAAGTCGCCCCACCCCTAGGGATGCTGAGGAGGTACCGGTTTCTTGATCTTCCCTGGGACCAACTCCAGTTCCTGAGCCTGATCCAGGCTTGGTTGGCCCCGACAGAGAGGCAGGACAAGAGGCCCCTGGAGACCAAGCGGGTCAGGAGGACCCTGTTCTCCCATTAGCCTCCTTGTCGTCCTCCCTGGACGAGGTGGTCACAGACACCTCTGTCTCTGGACCGCAACCCATAGACAGCTGTGTCCACCAGGACCTGCTTCACAGGGTGGCGCGAAATATGGGCTTGCAGGCCAAGGAGCTGGTGGAGTCGAAGGACCTGATGGTCAACATCCTGGCCCCGGAAGGTCCATCGAGGGTGGTTCTACCCCTCATCAAGACTGTACAGGCCATTGCTAAAACCATTTGTCAGACCTCGGCCACCATCCCTTCCACCGTGAAGGACGTGGAGAAGGAAGTACATCGTCCCATCTATGGTGTACAAATACCTTTTCACACACCTGCAACCTTGCTCATTGGGGGTGGCTGCAGCCACCCCCAAGGAGAGGCAGGGACAACAAGCCCCAACGCCCATGTCCAAGAATGCCAAGTGCCTAGATTTATTTGGGCGCAAAGTGTATTCTACGTGGGGGTTGCAACTCAGGTTTGCCAACCAGCTGGCAATTCTGAGTAGATACAGCTTCAGCTCCTGGAACTTGATACTCAGGTTTAAGGAGCTGGTGCCAACAGAGTCCAGGGAGGATTTTGGAGCGATAGTGGAGGAGGGCAAGGCGGTGGCACGGACTTCTTTACAGGCTTCACTGGACGCTGCAGACTCAGTGGTGTGCACCTTGTCTTCCAGGATAGCCATGAGGCGTAGCTCATGGCTGCAGGCCTCAGGACTCCCGCCTGAGGTTCAACAGACCATGCAGGACCTGCTTTTGATGGGGGAGGTCTGTTTGCAGAGCAGACTGACTCTAGGCTGCATAGCCTAAAGGACTCCAGAGCTACCATGAAATCCTTGGGTATGCACACCCCAGCAACCCAATGTAAACATTTTTAGTCTCAGCAGCAGTGCTCCTATCGTCCTTGGCTGAGGCAGGACTTTTATAGGAGAAGGGGCAAGAATGGCAGGTGCAAGCCTTCCCACCCCCCGCCAGGGCAAGGCCAGGGTCTGACTAAGCCCTCAGATGGTGTGCGAAAGAGTCCCTTTCAAGAGCCCTCAGCCTTCCTTGTCCTTAGTAATGGATGCATCAGCTCTGGGATGGGGAGCACACTTGGGAGACCTCCAAACGCAGGGCCTTTGGTCGCAGGACGAGCTCTCCCTCCATATCAACATCAAGGAGCTGAGGGCAGTGCGACTAGCATGCCAGGCCTTTCAGGTCCAACTACAAGATCAGTGCGTAACAGTTCTGACAGCCAACACCACTGCCATGTGTTAGATCAACAAGCAGGGGGGAACCCGGTCTTCTCCCCTATATTGGGAAGCGCTCCGGCTGTGGGAGTTCTGCATAGGACGCTTCCAGGTGAATGGAGTGGGCTATCTACCAGGAGTTCAGAACATGCTGGCAGACCGCCTCAGCAGGTCCTTCCGCAATCACGAGTGGTCCATCTGGCCAGATGTCATACACCTCATCTTCCAAAGGTGGGAGTTTCCACAGGTCAACCTATTTGCCACCCAGAGCAACAGAAAGTGCCCAATGTTCTGCTCCTTCCAGAGACACAACACAGGCTCAATCATGCGTTCCTGGTACCCTGAGGAGGCTGCCTGCTCTACGCCTTTTCCCCGTTCCCTCTCGTGCACAAGGTCCTCATGGACAGGGCAGAGAATTCTGGTAGCACCAGCATGGCCTCAAGAACATTGGTACATCATGCTCCTGGAACTTGTTACAAATTATGCCAATAGGCCACGCGCTGTTTGTTTCTACGCTGAGGCACAAAAACCAAAGATATGCAGAGTGTTCCAAATACCAGATTTTTATTACACTCAAGCATGGTGCCCCCCCCCCCCCGCTAGTCTGGGGAGGGACCCTGGCTGCAGGTTACAAAGAGGTTATATGCCTTTTAGCAATGCATGTTGCCCTCGTGCATCGTAAGCCTTAGGTTAAAGATAAGTAAATGGCTTGTTTATTGGCTATCACAGCTAAATATTTTCCTTATGCTGGCTAGCGCTTAGGCAAGCTGTTATCTTGCATATTAGACTTTCCTTAAATGGTGCTGTTTACTGTTTTACTGTTCTTTTTCCTTTTTGTGGTTTTATGATGTTTTTGCCCTGTCCCCGTGACCCTGGTACGTGATGTGCTCGCTTTTAGTTAATGACAGACCTAGGCCTTAAAATGGAGTCACTCATGCTAACTTTCCTTAACAAACTGTAAGTGGATACCCCAATCACATTGTCTCCTGGACCTGATCACTCAGGACCACGGTCATCTTCATCACCCCGACCTACAGTCCCTCCACATCACAGCTTGGAATCTTCATGGCTGAATTCCTTGGAACTTCTGTGCTCGTAACAAGTAAGGGAGGAAGTCCTCCACTAGAACCACATATCTCGCAAAGCGGAAAAGATTTACTTGTTGGTGTGACCAGCGTCGTACACCCTCTCTTCAGGCACCTGTACCTCTCATCTTAGGGTACCTTCTGCACCTGAAACAGCAAGGCCTGGCAGCATCCTCCATAAAGGTACACCTCGCTGCTATCTTGGCCTTCCACCCAGGCGCATCTGGACGCTCAGTCTTCGTCAACCCAATGGTTGGTCGGTTCCTCAAGGGTCTGGAACTCCTACATCCCCAGATCACACATCCTGTCCCCATGTGGGATGTTAACCTGGTCCTGTCCAGGCTAATGGGGGCCCCCATTTGAACCGCTGGCGACTTGCTCCCTTCTCTCTCTGTTGTGGAAGGTAGCTTTTGTGGTTGCCATTACATCAGCAAGGAGTGTGTCTGAGTTAAAGGCCCTTACCTCAGACCCACCTGCTATGGTTTTCCACAGGGATAAGGTGCAACTCAAGCCTCACCCAGTCTTTCTTCCTAAGTTTGTGTCACACTTCCACACTAGTCAGGACATTTTCCTGCCTGTTGTTTATCCTAAGCCTCATGCCAATAACCGTGAGCAGAGGATGTTCGGCGAGCACTAACTTTTTACATTGAGCACACTAAGACGTCCACGAAGTTGAACCAGTTGTTCGTAGTGGTGGCAGACTGGATGAAAGGACTCCTGGTCTCATCTCAAAGAATATTCTCCTGGATGACGTTATGCATCCACACGTGCTATGAGCTGGCCAAAGTACCAGCCCTGGCTCTTACAGTACACTCCATGAGGGCTCAGGCCTCATCAGTAGTGTTCCTGGCCCAGGTCTGGATACAAGAAATCTGCAGGGCAGCATCTTGGTCCTCGGTATATACGTTCACTTTTCATTACGCCATCTGGCATGCCAGAGATGATGCAGCTTTTGGCAGAGCGGTGCTCTAATCAAGTGATTCCATAACTCCGACCCCACTGGCTAGGTAAGGCTTGGGAGTCACCTAATTGGAATCAATATGAGCAATCACTCGAAGAAGAAAAATGGTTACTCACCTTCTCGTAACTGTTGTTCTTCGAGATGACATGTTACTCAGATCCATTCCAAACCTGCCCACCTTACACCGACAGAAGGGAACCAGCTAGAAGGAACTGAGGAGGTACTGGGTCGGCAGGGTCATATATTGAGTGCCATGAAGGCACCACTCTAGGGAGCTCCACAGCCGACCCAATGGGTGCTGCTAGGGGAAAAACTTTCCAATGACTGTGCACGTGGCGTGCGCACACACTTCATTGGAATGGGTATGAGCAACACATCTCGAAGAACTACAGTTCCGAGAAGGTGAGTCCCCATTTTTTAACAATCCCATTCCTTACCTTACTCTTCTCCTTAACCTCTTGCTCTCCTCCAACCCTTCCCCTCTCAATACAAATGTATGTTAGCGTCTTCAAAAAACCCACCCTTGCCTTTCCAGCTATTTCCCCCATCTTCCTTTTCCCTTTCATCTCTAAGGTCATTGAACATGCTATTTACAATCACTGCCTTGTGTTCTTCTTCAATCCATCCTAACCCTCTTCCACCGTTTGTGCTCACTTGAGACCGCTCTTCCAAATTCTCTAGTGACCTCTTCTTAGTCAAATTTCAGAACTAGTACTCCATTCTCATCCTCCTTGGCCTGTCAGCTGCCTTTCAAACAGTAGTCTATGCTCTCATTCTTGACTCTCTTCTCCTCCTACCTTTCTAATGGCTCCTTCAGCATGTCCTTTAAAGGATCCTCCTCATCCCCACCTCCAGATTTCTGTGCGGGTCTGTCACAGCTCTGTCCATGTATACCTGATCTGTGGGTAATCTCAGCTACAACACAAGTTTAACTATCTGATGACTCAGATCTACCTCTCTAATCTAGACCGGTGTCCTTCTGTCCAATTTAAAATCTCAGCCTGCCTCACTGATATCTCCTCATGGATGTGAAGCCATCAGTTCAAGTGCAACATATCTAAAACAGAGCTCCTGTTCACACTCTCTCCTTCCTCCCCCATTCTCAGTTGCTTTCCCTGAACACCAACATTCTACCTGTCACTCGGTACATAACCTGGGTGTCATTTTTGACTTAAATGTGTCTCTCTAGGTTCTCTCATCCAGGTTATATGTAAATGTTGCAGATTCTTTCTGCATAGTATCTCTAAGGTATGGCCTTCCTGTCCATCTACACAGCTAAAACTCTTGTCCAAGTTGTCATAATCTCTCATCTTGATTACTGCAATATGCTTTTCTCTGGGCTTGACACATACAATCCTGCCCAGCTCAGAATCCTTCAGAACACTACTGCATAGATTTTCATAAACTGTTGCTTTGATTATGTCACCCCTATCTCTGCATCCCTCCACTGGCTCCCTCTTCTGTATCATATCAAACATAAACTACTTGTTTTTACTGTCAAAGCCCTCCATGACCTATCCCCTTCCCACCAACCCTGTCTCATTCAGTATTGAAAGTTTGACTCCCATCTCTGATAGACCCATGATGCCAGCCTCCATTGCCCAGTAAAACCTCCAAATAAGCATCTTTGTGTTTTCTCCCTCCTGCCCTTAGGTTTGGAAGATAGTCCCTGTAAACATTTGCAAAACTAATGTATTCTCCTCCTCCAAATCTCTGCTTAAAAACTCTCCTCTTCCATGAAGCCTACAAAAAACTGACAATGGTTAAGCTCCTGCTGTGCTGAGACCACCGCCAATCATGCTGACCAATTTTGTTTCCTTGTACTTCCCTATCTGCCTTTATCTATTTATCTCTTGTCTTACTGTAAGCTTTTGTTTTCTTGTTCTGTGTTTGTACAATGCTTGTTCCATGACTGGTGGGGGGGGGTGGGGTGGTAATAAACCAGTTTTATTGTAGGGGTGAAATGAGTGTGGGTTCCTTACTGATGCATTCTTCCTGGGTTAGAGCTAGCTGTTCTTGTATGCTTTCCCTTCAGTTCCTCCCATTGCCATGGGTCTCTAGAAGATTAGGCAGGCTATTAGGCTGCTGATAGTCCTGTCTATGGGTTCATGGGTTTTGGTACTGTGACCTGTTTGACTTAGCAATGGATCCTCCAGCTTTTGCCTAGTCTACTGGGTCTCCTTTCAGGGGACGGGTTAGAGTCTACAGCCTGATCTGGGGTCCATGAGCCTGAGAGCTTGCTGGTTAAACAGCTTGAACAATCTAGAAAATTCTGCTATAAAAAGGAACCTCTCTCTGCCCAAAATCTCTACTGTATGAAATGGAACCTGTTTAGCATCTGGGCACGACAAAGATCTGATTCCCACTATTTTTTTTTTAAATTCTCTTCATTTTGGATTAACCGCTTCATTTCAGACAAGCTGATTCCTCCCTCAACTCAGCAAGAGTGCATCTGACTATGGCCCGTACCAGGAGTCTTTTTTTTTTTTTTTCTCTTCTTAAATTTGTTAAGGGTCCACTTCAGTGTTCTCTCTAATTTTTTTTCCACCCATGTGTGGAATAAATTTTGTTATGTGCACCAAGGTAATGTGTGGATGCGTGCCAACAGTAGAAACAAAAACCCTAGATATATATATATATATATATATATATATATATATATATATATATATATATATATATATATATATATATATATATATATATATACACATACAGTATTTTTAAAAAGTTACCAACAGGGATAATTACTCCAGCAAGGACAGGCTAAGCATTTTAGAACTTACTACTCAAAGAATTAAATTTAAGTGTAAGAGAGAAATTAAATTTATGAAGTGCATAGACCAGTCAAAACACTAAAATAACACTTTGAAAGAATAAAATTACAAAGAATATATGTGCATTTCAGGAAGTACCGAGAAGTAACAACAACAATGTTGAGAGGTGTGTGACACAGACTGTGTGTGTGTGACACACAGACTGTGTGTGTGTGTGTGTGTGCGCGTGTGTGTGTGACAGACACAGACTGTGCATGTGTGCTCACTGCTGGGGCAGTTTCTGAGAAACACCCGTCCGCTGTCTCTCTGAGGCACTCTCTGAAAGCTGTCCTCCTCCTGAACCATGTTCCCCCTCCACTGCTCTGCAGAGATGGGGTGCACGGAGAGAGGCAGAGATTTTGTGTGCTGGCTGCTGGGAAAGTCTGTGAGAGACTATGCACTGTCTCTTTAAGGCACTCACCAGAAGGCTTGTTCAGACCTTAGAGCTGCTGCAAGTCCTGATGAGCCCTGTCCCTTCTACCCTGCTCTGTACTGGGGCTGGGGGACGGGGGCACCCTGACATCAGCATCTCCCCACTCTGCACAGCCAGCAAGAGGGTCCCGGGAGCAGCTGCAGGAGCAACGTGTGAACACATGTTGCCGAATGTGTGCAGCTCTGCTAATCAACTGTATGTTTCCTTCCACTTAGTTTCCTCTGTTGTGAACTGTTTCCATCTTGGTACTTAAATGTGTTGCTCATCAAATTCATAGAACCACCATCTGAACCATTGTCAAGGCATTTTCCAGCACTGGTTTCTCTCACTGAAGATTGCTTTTCTGATGGTGATTACATCAGAGATTGCCTCTAAGATTTGGATGGTAATGGCTGACTCTTCATATATGGTGTTCTATAACAATAAGGTGGTGCTATGCCTACCCAAAACATTCTTATGAAAACTGTGTCTGATTTTTTTACTAGCTAATTGACCAACCTGCTTCCATTGTTCTTCATGCCTCATTCAGTACTTTGTCAGGCTATGCTATATTGCTTAGCTCTAAAGAGGGCTTTTAGTTACTCTCTAAACTGAGCGACAAAGAGTCCTGTGGCACCTTATAGACTAACAGAAGTATTGGAGCATAAGCTTTTGTGGGTGAATACCCACTTCGTCAGACATGGGTATTCAGCCACGAAAGCTTATGCTCCAATACTTCTGTTAGTCTATAAGGTGTCACAGGACTCTGTCGCTTTTTACAGATCCAGACTAATATGGCTACCCCTCTGATACTCTCTAAACTGAGTTTAGCTGTTCTTTTAAATTACGTACATTGTTCATAGTGCAAAGGTTTAAAGCTAAGCATCTATGAGTGTCTATCCAGAGAATGTCCAAGAAACTCAAATTGAGCATATCCTTGCTATTGGGCTAACAGGAATTCCAGAAAACAAAATCAAGTGAAGAGACACATTCCACCAAGCATAAAAGAGCCTCAAATGCATGTCTAAGAAAAGCATCTCTAATGTAGAGATGTGCAAGGCTGCAACCTGTAGTTCAGTCCACACCTGTACACAGATTTATGCCATCTAGAGTAATTACTTCTAGATAAAGTGCTCCATTTGGGAAAGTATTGCTGCAATTGTTCAATTGAGGTTCCTAGATCTTACCACCTTTGGATCTAGGGACTGCTTGTTAATAATCAGAGGTGAAATCCTAGTGCAGAACTTCCACTGACTTCACTAGGGCTGGGATTTCAACCTAGGAGAAGGAATATGTGTGGAACAGCAAAGAACCACCAGAGTTACTCTGGTAACTTTCTCTTAGCTTTTTTGACTGCAGCGGCAGTCAAAAAAACTAACCATGTTAGGAACAATTAGGAAAGGAATAAATAAGACAGAAAATATCAAAAAACCACTATATAAATCCATGGTACGCCCACACCTTGAATATTGCACGCAGTTCTGGTTGCCCCATCTCAAAAAAGATATATTAGAATTGGAAAAAGTACAGAGAAGGGCAACAAATGATCAGGGTACTGAACAGCTTCCATATGAGGAGAGATTAAAAGGCCAGTGGTGGGGAACTGATCATCTTAGAAAAGACATGACTAAGGAGGGATAGGATATAGGTCTATTAAAACATGAATGGTGTGGAGAAAGCAGTATTTACCCCTTCACATAACAAAAGAATCAGGAATAACCCAATGATATTAATAGGCATTAGGTTTAAAATCAACAAAAGGAAGTATTTCTTCAGACAATGCACTGTCAACTTGTGGAACTCGTTGCCAGACTGTTAGGTAATAGTTGGAGATATACCAGTCTCCTAGAACTGGAAGGGACCTCAAAAGGTCATCGAGTCCAGCTCCCTCCCTTCACTAGCAGGACCAATTTTTGCCCCAGATCCCTAAGTGGCCCCCTCAAGGATTGAACTCACAACCCTCGTGTAACAGGGTCGTACTCACCCCTGTGGCGCCTCCTGCTGGTGACTCTGGGGAATAAGCTCTGTTCCAGCCCAGAGCACCCTCTGCAGGCCGGTGATCCACCTGTTTACTATTGGCCCCCCGTGTCCCTCCCAGGACCCCGGTGCCCCTTTGAGTGGGTCTCCCCCTCCCAGGGGAACCCCCACCCCACTAGCCCCACTTCGCTTCAGTGTTGGCTACTGCCCAGTCTCTGTCTAGCCCCCGTTCGCTGGGGCAGACTGCAGTATCCACCACTCATCATCGGCAAAGGGGGTTTGGACCTGCTGCCTTGGCCCCCCCCTTGGGTTGCCCTCTGCAACCCCCGTACCCTTGTTGCCCTATGCTAGGCCGCAGCCTGGGGTTTTCTAGGCTGGAGCTTCCCCAGCTCCTCAGCCTTTCCCCAGCCCTGCTTCACCCTAGGTACCTTGCCTAATTCCCTGCAGCCAGGCCCTTCTCCCTCTACAGGCAGAGGGAGAGTCTGTGCTTCTGGCTTCCCTGGCCTTTTATAAGGCCCTGGGCTCAGTTTGGGGCGTGGCCCCCAGCTGCAGCCATTTCCCCAATCAGCCTAGCCTTGAGAGCAGCCGTGCTCAAGCCCTGCCAGGCCGCTTTTAAACCCCTCAGGGCAGGAGTGGGTAGTCACCCCGCTACACCTGGGTAAAAGTTGTGAAGGGTAAAAATGTTGTGAAGGGTAAAAGTATAACCGGGTTAAAAAAAGAATGAGAAGCTCATGGAAGATGGGTCCATTAATGACTGTTAGCAAAGATTGTTAAAGACACAACCCCATGCTCTGGATGTCCCTAAACCTCTGACTGCCAGAAGCTGAGACAGGATGGATGTCTCAATATTTGCCCTGTTCTGTACATTTTCTCTAAAGCATCTTGCATTGGCCACTGTTGGAAGGCCGGATACTGAGCTTAATGGACCATTGGCCTTTCCCTTGTGGCCATTCTTATATGCTTAAGAAACCATTCTTTTGATATATTTTGTCTTAATCATTGACAGAACATTGACATATATTTCTGAAGAGAACCAAGTTTGCATCTTTTTTGGTATTAGGGAATGCCAAAGATGGCAGGTGCTTATAAACATTTATTTTTAATTTGAAAGATTTAAAAACCAAAATAAAACTCCCCATTGTTTGTGAGAGTAACTTTTTTTGATTCATTCTTTTCTCAAATTGGCTCTGGTGTAAAAGTTCCTTTTTAAACTTCTTTTTTATTCTTTTTTCAATCAGAAATGGTTTAGTAATGGGCTTGCAATAGTTTGAGGCAAAATCTGACATTTGACTAACTATATGACTGGAGCTCAAGAATTCTTTTTAGCATAGTCTGAATCTGTCTTGTGGAAGATATGTTGCTGCTGATCTAGATAACTCCCATTGAAGTAAATGGCAAAACTCCCATTGATGGTCACGATTGTGACCCTGATGTCTGGAAGTGCCCCGTGAATTCCACAAGCCACAGCTCAATGGCAGTTGATATTTTGGCTTTCGTGCTTGGGTTTCTTTAACCCATTCCCTTTCCAGATCCACCCCCGGTTTAGTTTGCGCATTCTGTTACCCTATCCTAAGCAAGTATCTTCTAGAAAATCTATAAGAAAAATCTTTTATTGATCAGTTTCTTTAAACTTAATCTTCGCAAATTTAGTATTTATATAAACTTTAAATGAAAAAGGAATGTACATTTTTCTTACATGAATAATTGCACATTTTAACCTTACTGTTAAAGGTAGCAAAACCTGAGCCAAATAAAAATTGGTTAGAGGGTGCACCTAGACTTAAATCCTCTATGAAAAGGTTTGATTGGAGAACAATTTTCTGAGCTGCCTTACAAACACTGGATGGACAATTGTGTCAGTGTTGGGATATGCTATCATGTATCATAGAAATTAGAGATGGAAAAAGACCTCTAATGTTATCCTGTTAGTCTCCCAAATGTATAAAGTTTATCGATAGCGATACAAATGTTATAAAATACATGAATTTTATGCTAGAAGACTCTTCCTGCCCTTAAAAAAAAAAAAAAAAAAGCCTTTATTTTCCAATCCCACTGAAGTAAATTTTTAATAAACATTTATTTTTATTCTGAAGGGTTTAAAAACCAAAATTATCGCCCCTCCCATACACACACTTTGCATGAGTAACATATTATTTGACAGGTGTTCTGAAGCTCCACATTTTGGCAATGGTCCAGGGTGACAGAGCAGTAATGACCTAGGAACTGCCATTCCTTCCTTGTTAAGGGTTTGGAAGAAGACTGAAGTTATTAACTACTACTCACCTCTAGGCAGATTGCAAGAAAACCAGTATGGGGTCTAATTGGCTGAGATTACCTGCTTTATATAGGTGTTTTTTTTTATATTCCCTTATATTCTCTTTCATGGCTCCCACGGTTTTCTTCTTCCCTTGTTTTTCCCTACTGTACTACGTGGTTACTTGGGAGCTTGGAGTGAGAGATCATGTTCCTGACTCTGTGTGGTGTGATTAGCACAGTTATTTAAATCTTATCTGGAACCTGTTTACTGTGTCTGTCACTTCTGTTGTTTAGTTCTGTGGAAGTAGTTTTATGTAAATCATGGAACACTAACTTGTGGTTTGTAATAAGATGCATTTGAATTAAGGGAACTGACACCCTTTGTCATAGAATAAAAATGTCTTGGTGAATGAAGGGTTGAGAAATAAAAAAGCTGTCACTTAAAACTGTATTAATAGATTCATATTTCTGTATACACAGAAATGGCATTAGCTGTGATACTGCACCTGTAGGAAGCTTCTTCCTACCATCTCCACCAGGGAGCAGTGCAGAGTTCAGTGGAAATCTGATGCATGTGAAAGTCTTTCCTCTTGCTTGCAAATTATTTGGTAAATTGAGCCAATATTTTTTTTTCAATATTTTATTTTGACAGTAGGCAGTACTTTCCAATGATTTACCAGAATATACAGCTGTCTTCTGAGGGTTGGGGGTGGGCCACCTTGTCATTGTAGGTCATCATTTTTCTCTGTTTAAATTCCTATCCTCCCTTCCATCTCATGTTATCGTGTATGTGACATGCTCCCACTATGCCACTAGGAGGTACTCATAGGTTATATCGATTTGTCTGCTTGAAGAAATTATTATGATTGCTTCTATACTCCATTCCCCACTGGCCCAGGGAAATGGAAATTCCTTGGACTTTGCAGCCTTGTGAGAGAGCCCTTTTTAAATTTTGGTTTATTGTATGGCAACACTGAAAATAGAATATCTGTATTTGCCTGTAAAGGGAAAAATATGGAAAAACTCCCTCTGGCAGTAGCTTTTGCTATCTGGTCACATGGGGCTTGAATAATCTTCAGATATGCGAATAATCAAATGATGAGCTCCCCAAAAAGTCCTCTGCTCTTTCATCTGTAAGCAAGTCATCTAGATTCCCCCTCCTTCCCCCCCCCCCCAGATAAATAGGAAGATGCACCTATGACAGGCTGACCAAGGGAAGATTAATAAATTATGGCTTCTATTTGTGTCTCTCAGTTTTCAGCATGGAGTGTGATCCTGTGTCACTTTGCACTGTTGTAAATACTGTGTTAAATTATAGCGATCTGAGGGGGTTTTTTTTGGTGGGGTTTTTTAAGGAAGCTGTTTGATTTGTTGCCAGGGATTCCTGAGCTCACTAGTAATAGTTTTAGGGATCCTATTCCTTCTCTGAAAATCAATGCCAATTTTGGACTGTGCAGCTGTCCCAGTTTTCTTTTCACTAATTTTCACAGTTGGAATAGATTTTTTTTATTATTATTATTTTTAGTTGAAATTGTATTGTATTAATTTATCTCAAGCATAGCGGTTTCATTTTCCCATTGCCTCTACCTTTATTTAAAAAAAAAAGGCAAAAGTAATGTTTCCACATTCTCTAATACTTTAGAATATACCTGGATATAGGAAAGCATGATAGGGATGGTATTTATCTGACTATTCCAGAAATGATCCTTCTGTTCTTTTGTACAGTACTACGTACTTTTTTGGCTCAGCTGGCATGCATAATAAGGGAGAGCCTCTTTGCTAATCCAGGCAATTTCTTTATGCTGTGAGGAGCATCTAAGGCACGCATGAGAGTAGATTATCACAATTATCAAGTATCGGTACTGACTTGGTATTTGTCCCTGGCCTTTTCTCTGTTAACTTAAGGGAACTTGTTTTGTATCCATCTGTCTGTTCCTGTCTCTAAGGAGAGCTGGAGCTAATAGTTTATTAATAGTCTACGTCATTCTTAGAACGTCACATAATGTTTCTATGTACTGAGTGTAAATTTTATTTAATTTGTTCTGTATGATGTGATACTTTTGGCAGCTTAAGTGTCCAAAGGCATACAGTTTTGGCAGCTTTTGTCTGTAGTGATGCCTGGAGTTTGCTTGATGTTAAGCAGAAAAATAATTTGTTCTGAGAAGATTGGATTTAAATGCGTGAATAGTTTCTTTAATTATCAGTTTCTGCATCTCAGCCAAAATTTTGTTTAGGACTGTGCTGTTTTGCAACATGCAGACAAAAAGATCAGTGACAATACCTGTGATGATAAGGAAGAAGAATTTATGTCCTGTAGAACAACTCAAACAAAACATTAAGGGATGGGGGAAAACAAGCCAAACAAATATGCATATGCCCATTAGTTAAAAAGCAAGAGATATTCCATTACATCATCTGTTTTCATTGCTTTGAGCAACTGATGGGTACATCTTTTAACATGTTTTTATATAAATTTATGACTAGTAAAAGAAAATAACATACGTTAAAAATATATTTTCTAGCTCATAATTTCTAAACTAGACTCTCTTCTCATTTCCCATTTCATTCTCCTGCCTCCTTTCTCCCAAAAATGCATTTGTCTTAAAAACTTCTGTTAATCTGGTGATTGGTACAGGTTTTAGAAAAATACTGTAGGTAACATTTTAATTGTCTAAAAAAAAAAGTTGTAATAGTAAAAATGTCTTCTCTGAAATAGTAAGGCTGGTAATTAAAGCTTGAGAGGAGAAATGTGAATGGTAAAGATAGATGGGGAACTTATGTTCACTTGAATATCCTAATATAATATATCAAGGAGTCATTCAGAGACATTGAAATGGGGCAAATTCAAAACTTACACTAGGAAATACCTTTTCTCACACAAATATACAAGACGATATAGCTGGGAGTTTAGCAGGATTCAAAAAAGTGTAGACTTTTGAATATCCAGTTGTAATAGCAAACATTAAAAAACCCAAGACATTTGGCAGTGATTGTAAGCTTTTATATTTCAGGGTTTAAATCAATCTCTAATTATTGAGGTTAGGAGGAAACTTTCCAATGGTGCAGATTATTCCTTAGCTGACTATGGCAGGGTTTCTTGCAGCTGGTACTGGGCACTGTCAGTGAAGGAATACTGGATTAGGTGGACTACTCTGGTCTAACACAGCAGTTGCTATGTTCCTGAAGTATAGCTTCCCCCCCCTCCCCCAATGATCAACAGAACTAATACTTCCAAATTTCTGATGATGCACGTTAGCAGCGTACACTAAAGTAAAATGCTTGTTTGTTTTTTGTGTTTAGCTGCCTGCTGTTAATGTCTGTTGCACAGGCTTATTTAGCAAAATGTCAGGAAAAAGTGGATGAAAGTGGGCAATAGAGATGGGGCAGTATTTTGTGACCCCACCTGTTGCAGCTTGAGGAGACAGGCCTGTTTAAGAATTAATACCTCATGTTTTTGTATCCATTAATTATGGCTGACAATGTCCCATTCTTATTGTTAGCCATCTTAAACTGTAATGAAACTACGTCTGCTATGTATCAAACTTGAATTATCTTAACTGCTTGAAGTTGGCATATCACAATTTCTCTGTGCCATTGGTGCTAATGCTCTTGATATTAATTGGCACTGAAGAGGTTTGAAGTTTGTGCAATCATTGCTGTTGTAATATGTCCATTGCCAGATAACTGGGCAATTAGGAGATTTCATTCTTGATTCTTGGTGCAAATCAACATGGTCATAGTTTCTATTTTATAATCTGTCTTGCTTTCTTAGAACCTTACTGGAGGAGTTTGAGTGCCCCTTACAGTTTAATTAGTGAGCATGTCTCATCCACTTTGCTGTGCCATACCAAAGCTGATGGGGTGGGGTGGGATTTTTCAGAAAGATGACAGCAAAAATTAAAATCCTGTATTATGCTAATATAGTCTTTGTTTTAGAATTATAGCAATGTCAATGGCCACAATTTAACAATGACATCAACCCCTGGCATTTGCAAGGGATCAAAGCAAACACTGCATGCCTTTGTATACATAGTTGGACAGTATACTCCAGCTGTCTGAAGAGTGAAGGTCACTTCTCATTTTCCTGGAATAGAATAAATATCTGGCATATGTGTAGAGCAAACTTTTAAAATCAGAAGGGATCATTTCATTTGAAAATTATTCAATTTTTATTTATAAATCTTAATGTGAAAAATAATCATCTTTTTAAACCCTAGTTCCCAAGCAGAAATGGCATTTTGAAATTCCACATACATTGTGTCTAACTGATTTTTCAGATCTAACCAAGAAAGATTGCAAGTCCTTTTCCATCTGACAGCTCCATAAAAGCTCAAACCAGGCTTCTAGAGTCACCTAGTGTCTTCTCCATTTTGTGTAATGCTACCACCATCACAACTAATAAATGTGTAGAGGCCAAGTTAAGCCCTTAGTGACATCTGTGCAAAATTATTTGGCCTTCAGTAGGTTTGCATAGGTGTCACTGATGAAATGTATATATGTGTAAGCGAGAGCTTAATTTGGCCTGCAGAGTCTCTAAAAGTATTGTGAAAATACTATCTGTTACTGCAAAAATAGTACCCAGCTCAATGGTGTGTACAACCCAACTTGACCTCTGCAGTGGAGTGTAGAAAATATATTGGATAGGACATGTAAGCAGCAACCAGTGCTTGGTGGAACACAGCTGGGGGAATGGGTTGCAACACTGGGGTGGGTCATTATGCCAGCAGCCTCATCCACACAAGTGCTGCACTGCCATGGATAGATGACCAAATGGTGGGTAACCTTGCACATAGCAAACCTTATCCAAATAGTGGTTGTGTGATGCCTCTACACTGTTGGGAGCAGTTTTGTGGGTAGATGCAAGATATATAGGTTTTAGTGTGACTACAGAGTGGTTAATATGACAGATGTCTCTAGTATAGACAATTCCAAAGCCTCTGGCATCTACCTCCTTGCCTAGAGTCTAATAATTCTGGTTACTCTTGTTCTTGATAGTGGATATGGTTATATGTGACAGCAGCTTCTTAGTGAATGTAAGGTAGACAAAGTTTACTTTCTGTAGTTGAGGAAGTAAAATTCAACTTAGCTTGTCACCCTTGGCATTCCTTACCCCCCTCCCTTGAAGTCCTATTGATCAGGATAATGAAACAGCGATGGATTTTGAAGCAGGAGTCTGCAACTTTATTAACTTTTAATGGTGCTCCTTCCCTCCCCCCAAAGTACCATGCATTTATTTGGGCCCAGTGCCATGTTAAATGGTATCTTGCCAAACTATTCAGTGTTGGCCTGCTTCAACATAACCTTTAAGGGTATGGCTACACTACTCGCCGGATCGGTGGGCAGCGATCGATTCAGTGGAGATCGATTTATCGTGTCTAGTCTAGATGCGATAAATTGACCCTCGAGCCCTCTCCTGTCAACTCCTGTACTCCAGCGCTGCGAGAGGCGCAGGCAGAGGCGACGTGGAACGGCAGCAGTCGACTCACCGTGGTGAAGACACCATGGTAAGTTGCATAACTTAGATCGATTTCCCCCCCACCCCACTTCCTTCCTCCCCGGTGTAGACCAGGGCTAAGATTCAGCTCACCTCTGAATACTCTCACTCTCTTCCCGAGAAGGGGATTGAGGGTACATGGTCTGCAAAAACTCCCCCCTTCTTACAGGTATTGGAACAGCTCAGATGACTCATCACCTCTCTGGGAGAAATATTCTGCTGTCTAGTTATCCTAATTAAAGTTTTTCTTTATGTAGTAACACATCCTTTGGATTTTGTGTATAATAGAACTGTGTGAATGAGTCTGTGAAAATATATTATCATTCTTTTTCACAATACATGATTCTTTCTGCCTCCAGGCATGTTCTCTCTTCCAGGACTTCTCGGGGCTGAGCAGGGCCTTGGAAGACTGCCATAACTTGTTGCTCAGTTCCTGTGCTGGGGGAATTCTCTTTACCCTGGAATTTCTCTTTTAGGACCTCTTGCTGCTGCTCCAACCTCTAGCCCAGCATAAAAGGGCAGAGTGAATAAAGAACTCACTTCTAGTTTTGTTCTGTTGAAAGTTTTGGTGTGTGTGGTTTTTTTGTTTTGTTTTTTTAACTCTGTTTCTACAGAGCAGGACTATGGTTATGCTTTTTGGGTCTCTTGGGGACTATTTGAAATGTTTGCTACAAAACACTTAAAATATGTTGGATACAAAAGGTCATCAGCTAGGTTGAAAAAATGAATAGAGAGCATATGTATGATAGCATTCTTTACAAAATAATTAACAAGTATCTGAAGAATCCAGATATTTTTGTCCATTGTTACATGGAAGTGTGCTTGTTAGCATATGTATTTTGTTGTAACAGGGTTGTTTGCCCATTAGGCGAAACGGGGCTAGTGCTCCTGTTCCAGTCCGGGTGTGGATAGTTGGGCTAATTAAGAGGGTGAAGCAGCATCTGGGGAGCTAGAAGAGGCCTCGTGAGATCCAGTTAGCCAGAACAGCATCTCAGTCGGGGGTGAGAAAGGAGATGGGCAGGAGAGGAGAGCTGCCATAGAGAGAATGTGGTTCTTGAGAGAAGGCTAAAGGCAGGAGAGCCTCGAGGGGTTTGCTGGCTCTCCACGTCTGAGAGCGAGGGCTGAAGTAGCAGAGGGAGCTGCTTGCTGCATCTAAGCTGGAGGTCTGGAGCCATGGGCTGGAGAGAGTTGAAGGAAGGGGGAGCAGTGTGGAGGGGTTTATGCTCTGATGTCTCCTTGCTGGAGTCCTGGACCCCGAGGAAGCATGAAAGGAGGATACTTGCACTAGAACGTCTGTGGTAGTTCCAGCTGGGAAGAGGAGGGTTGCACCCCAGAAGGAAGGACAGGGTTGGCAGTTGTAGCAAAGAGCGGAGAGGACTGACAAAGAGTCCAGGTGTGGCGGAAGATGCTGGAAGGTTGTGGTATGTTAATACCCAAGAGGATATGTGATTTTAAGGACAACTTGCACTAGGGTGATGTGGACTCTGTTGTAGGACTTTCATTGTGGACTGTTATTCACTTGTGGACAATTTGAACAAAGTTCATTAAAGAACTAGTAATAGACTAGAAGACAAGATTATGTGGTGTTACTGGGGACTGAGAAGGGAAAGTGAGGCGAGAGGCCACTTGCAGGGATGCCCTGAGGCCACAAGGGGGTTCTCTGAAGGAAGCCACACTTTCTAGTTGTTTATAGGGGGAAGAATGGCAAAGTGAAGACTTTAGAAAACTTTCATGATCTATTTTGTCAAGGCCCAGATCTGTTCTAGGACAGCTTTATCATGTTGGTGATCCAGCTACTATGGACCCCCAAAAAGAGTGTAGTCTAACCACATAGTTTTCTCTTTTAGTCATGCTATAGGGGATGTAGGCGGGACAGGGGGCAATAATTCTCTCTCTGGCAGTGAATTGCAGCTATTAAGTTGGATCAAAGGCTGAAAGACGAGAGGGAATCCAAATTATAGGTAGCTCTCCTTGTACCAAAGAGCATCCCTGGATATGTGTGTATACTCCTGAGGGAATTTTGCACCAAAACATGTTTAATTCTATGCTAAAAAAAATAAAAATTCTGCACACAATATTTTAAAATTCTGCAAATTTTATTTACCAATAAATAAATGTGGCGGCTCCAGCATGGCAGTGGGGAGCAGAAGCCACTGGCTGCATGGAGGTGGGAGATCACTCTGCAGCCCCCGCCCAGGACATGTACATGGGTGCTGACACAGATCAAGGACTGGGCCTGCCTCAGAAACAGCCCAGGGCCCTACCCCTCCATGCTAGGCTCACCAGGTGTGAGCAGGCAGGCTCAGCCCAGCAGGATCCAAGTGTGGAAGGGTTTAGTGTTGGGGGGATCTAGGTATGGGGTGAGAGGATTCTGTGGGTGGCTTGGTTGGGGTCTGGGTCTGGGAGGGATGTGGATGCACAGGGGCTCATTTGGGGGTTCCGTGTACAGGGGCAATGGGATTCTGCAGGGGGGATCCAGGTGAAGGAGATTGGGGCTCAGTGGGGAGGGTGTCTAGGTGTGAGGGGGATGGGGCTCAGTGAGGGATTCTGTGTATGGGGGCTCTGGGTGCTGAGGGAGTGGGGCTCATTGAGGTGGTATTTTGAATGCAGAGTGCTTGGGGTGGGGAGTGGTCTGGGTGCAGGGGTGAGGGTCTGTATCCAGGGGCTCAGGAGGGGGGGGTCTGAGTGCAGAGGGGCTCTGGATGAAGGAGGTGAGGCTCGGTGGGGTGGGGGGGTTGAGTGTGGGGAGATCAACAGGACATGGTCTGGGTGCAGGGCTGGAAGTCTGGATGCAGGGGAGGGGCTCAGCAGGATGGGAGGAAGTTTGGAGGGGGCTCCGGATGCAGGAGGTGAGGCTCAGTGAGGTGGGGGTTTGGGTGCGGGGGGTGGGGTGGGGAGTGAGAGGGTTCTGGGTGCGGGAGCATGAGGCTCGGCAGAATGGTTGGTATGGCGGGGTCCGTATGCACAGATGTTGGGCCTTGCTGTGTCTGAGGAGTGATGTGAGCAGGAAGTGGGCAGGTTGTGTATGTGTGTGGAGTATCCCGCAACCTGGGGAGGTTTCTGGAGGTGGGTCTGACCCAGACCTGTCCATTCCTTGCAGGGGAAGAGGAAGTCTCGTCCTGGCCAGCCCAGCCAGGACTAGCAGCTGAGCCTGGCGTAGGGTAGAAGCCACTGGCTGGGGGTTCCCTGGCCTTACCCCACCCGACCCCACCCCACCCCACAGTGATTTACCTCTCTGCCATCTGCTCTGGGAGCTTGAAATGACACTCCTGCACTGCTGGGAAGGGGCCCATGACCACTTTTGCAGCTTTCCTTTGCTTCCCTGTCAGAAAGTTTTATTTTTCTGTGGGGAAGCAAGGAAATTTGCAGGGGACATGAATTCTGTGTGCGTACAGTGGCACAGAATTCCCCTGGAGTAGTGTGTAGCTACATTAAACAGACTAAAAGGAGTACATGGAGGAAATAACTGTCCATTGGGTAAATAATATCTAGTCAAACACAATGTATTACAAATCATATATTTAGTGAAGCAGTGTGCCTTTATTCTTGTTCAAATGTCTATTTAACAGGATAACTAGATTTTGTATGAGTTTTATAACTGTATATGATTTATTACAGTTTACCATTGGGGTGGAAAAAGGGAAATTTGCTAATGGAAAAACTGTTAAATGATAACAGTGGGACCAAAAAGACAATGCAGTAAATTCTGTTTTCAAACTAATGGCTTATTGGCATGTAATGTGAAACCCCTTTTCACAGCGAGTTGAACTGTTGATGCAGGTGTGTGTTTTAAGTATGTATATGTTTTACTTGAAGCTTAATGATATCACTGCTTTTCAGTTAATGGTGTGAAGAATAGTTGCTTTACATGGAAGGCTGGTTAATATGTCCTGTAAAAAGCATCTGTGGAATTTTGCAGTGGATATCTTTGTAGCCATATTATTTCTGCCCTTTTTGAGTAGTGTCGGTTTACAGGTTAGAATCTGGAGCATGCAAATGCATTATAAAAACTGCTTTAAACACTGACGCACAAGCACCAAGTGAACTTTATGGGAATGGTTCTGATGTTTTGAAGGCAGGATTTCATTTCGTGTATTTTGAGCTGGGGTGTTAAGCCTACTGCTTTGGCTTTTCCCTTTTAATCTTTTGAAATTACAATACTAGCAGCTAGCTACCTTTCTGTAGGGAACTGTAGTTGCCCAGGGTCAGGCATGAACGAAATGAGTTCTCATAACTGTTGTTTCTTGGAATTGCTGCTGTAAATACAAAACTACAGTACATAATCGGTGTTAATTCAAATGTCACCTGTAGATGCAGAGGAACCTTCATATAAACTTTTGTGTATTTTTAGGATTGTTACATTTGTGTACTTGTTCATGAATGAATAGAGGAAAAAAATTTGAATTCCCGGGTTGATATATTATTGTATAAAGGTTGTATTGTATGGAATGTTGTGGCTTTGAAGTAGTAAAGTGTTTATCACATTGAAGATTTTTCTATGTTATTTCAGCCTCCAAACTTAAGTATGTATTTCTGGAGCTACTAAAATTAATTTGCACCAGGCATCTCATAGCTCCATTTGACTGACTGATCATGAAGTATCCAATTCTTCTTTGTCTGTCTACCTTAAGGGAGTAAGTAGGTACCACAATGACTATGCCTCTGAATGTCACTTTGTTGCTGTTGTGAACCAACAATCAATTTTTTTTTTTTTTTTTTAAAACCAGGGATTCCTTTTGAAACATAAGGTCCTGGACACAGATGCTTTCGAGGCCATTGAGGGGCATTTATCTAGAATGTCTGACAATTCATAATTTATGGACACTACAGTCCAGTTAACACACAGATGAGTAGGAATTGAGAGCTCCAGCGGGCTAGCTGCCAAGGACTTTCTTCTCCATATAATGGAAAGTAACAGAACTATTGATGGATGACTCCACTGCAGTGTGTTTATATAGGTCTCCAATAAGGAGCTCAGTCCAGCCTCCTCTACTAAGAAGCAGTTGTTCTTGAGAAATGGTGCCTTTGCTAATTCATTATACCTGTTGCATTCTTCTTCTAGTAAGGAAAATACCCTTGACTTGGTACTAAGCAGGAGGGGTAGCACTCAACATGAGTGGATGCTGTGAAAGATGTAGTGGTTGTCACTCTTTTGCAGGTGAGAGTGCCACAAATCCAGTCTTTTTGCCACACAAGAGAATTCCAGGTGCCTTCAGTTTTTCTTCAGAGGAAGGCAGATTTCCTGGAAGATGCCAACTTAATGGACTTGAGCAGTTGTCATTTGTACAGATTTTACCCAATACCAATTTCCCACCTCCAGAGTGATTAAGAAAATCAAACAAGACAAGGCCTAAATTCTGATGACTATTCCCAAACTGGGCCATGTGTTTTGGTAGCTCATAAACCTGCGGTGAAGCTGACTTTTTCTCTCCTGAATCTTCTGGATTCTGTATCTCATCACCAGTGTCAGACGCTTGTTCAGATCCAAAGTCTCTGCAGTTAGCAATATGGATCTGTCGTTTTTACTGTGAAGTAACTAATCAGTGGAACAAATTTTCCAGAAATGTGGAGGATTCTCTATCATTTGTCTTTAAGTCAAGATTGGATGTCTTCTTTCCAGAAGTTAATTTCTAGCTCAACCAAAGGTTATGGATTCAATGCAGGAATCTCTTAGGAAAATTCTTTGGTCTGTGTTATGCAGGAGATCAGTCTAGATCAGTGGTTCCCAACCCATGGCCTGCGGGCTGCTGTGATATGCTACCTGTATGGCCCTGAGGATATATATTGTGTGGATGTGGCCCACATAACACAGAGAGAGCTGCATATGCGGCGCACAGTGATAAATAAGTTGAGAACTGCTGGTCACGATGGTCATAACGGTCCTTTCTGGGCCGAAAATCAATTATTGCAGTAGACCCTCGGAGTTATGAGTACCTCGGGAATTGAGGTTGTTCCGTAACTCTGAACATGGTTGTTCTTTCAAAAGTTTCCAAGTGAACATTGACTTAATACAGCTCTGAAACTTTACTATGCAGAAAAAAATGCTGCCTTTAACTATCTTAATTTAAATGAATCAAGCACAGAAACAGTTTCCTTACCTTGTCATACCTTTTTTTAAACTTTCCCTTCATTTTTTAGTAGTTTACATTTAACACAGTACTGTCCTGTATTTGCTTTTTTTCTCTGCTGCTGTCTGATTGTGTACTTCCAGTTCCAAATGAGATGTGTGGTTGACCAGTCAGTTAGTAAATCTGGTGTTGGTAACTCTGAGGTTCTATCATTTTGTTCTATCATTTGTGGAGGCAAATCTTTCTCACTGGATGGTCTATGATGTACTGTTGGTAAATTGGAAACCTTTGACTAGGACAATTCTAATCAGCCAAATGAAAGAGATTTTGTGTATGGGCACCATAGCGTAACATATTGCATGCAGAGGCACCCATCTTTCAGAGCTTCTAATACTTGTGTCAATAAATCAGATCTCAAAGTTCCATGAAAGTTGATCTTTCAGCAGTAACACTGTATCACGCTCCACTCCCAGTGTTTCTTTATTCATATACCTAATAGTCAAAAGCTTCTTAGAGATTAGTCTGTCTTACCTCTTGTTCACAAACTGATCTTCATGATATCTTCAACTGGTAGTGCCAAACTGCTGGATTCCTGATTACATCAAACAGGGGAGTCTGCAAGATACATGCTGCACTGGCCATTCTTCTTTTCATAGCCTTTCATAAATATACACTGGTACTACATTGTCATCTCAAATTCAGCCCTAAAATGACTGCTGATTTTATTTTTATTTTTTTACCTGAATCAGGCAAGTGTTTTACCTATCTTCTTCCTTAGACCATATGTATTGTTATAGAATCATAGAATATCAGGGTTGGAAGAGACCTCAGGAGGTCATCTAGTCCAACTCCCTGCTCAAAGCAGGGGGAGGTCAGGTCACATATACTGAGCCTTAGCTCTTATCTTTAACAAAACAAAAATATTAAAAAATCCCCCAGATTATTTGTGTTTTACAGCAGCAGGGTCAGAAGTCAGGCTGTAATCCCCCCACGATTTTCAAAGTGAATTTAATCCTTCGATTAGAAGTATTTGATCAAGTGGATGTGCCAGTCCCTGAAAATATTAAAGCACTTTTGACTGTTTGCAAAGTGAATCTAAGGTATGCCTTCCGTTTCTCCCTGGTGTGGAGAGCAGTGGAGCTGCTAACTACGACTCAGCCAATACCTTAACATGGCATTACTCTCTTGCCCTGACCTTAATCAAATACCATTTTTGGTAGACTGGTTCAGTTCGATAATTGCTGTTCAATTAAATAGCCTCATTGCAATGTCCCTAGGGGCTTGTCACTGTGAATCTCCCAATAGTGGAGAATCTGTAGTGAGAAGATTTCAATGAGAAGGGAGAAGTTACTCATCTGTAGCTAAGCATTCTTCAAGTAGAACGACCATCAGCACAGAGCAACACTTTCCCTTCCGTCATTACTTTTTCAGAGTCCCATTGCATCCTAAGCCCATGGAGCTATACTATCCATCTTTAATAGGAGTTCAAATAACTTTGTTCTATGCAACTGGGAGTTGTATTTATCTTTCTAATCCATGATTCTAAGCTGCTTGTTGGGTTTGGAGTGATCTAGTTATATGTTTTTGCATAGTGTAGGTACAGGACATGTTCCTTTTTTTGCGTGTGGGGGTGTGTGTGTGTGTGTGTGTGTGTGTGTCAAAACTCTTTTATAGTTATTGAAATACTGTGATGTTTTTAATTCACAGAGGTGTTTTAGGGTAAAAAACTTTAATTTGATCATGGAGGTCTCCATTTTATTTTATTTTTTTATATAAGTGCTTAACTGCTTTATTTGGCTATTATCTTTCATAGGAAGCTCCATTTGCTTACTAGCTAGTAGGAAACTCATCTGACACTGGCATGGTCTTGAAAATATGAATGAAGGTGATGACTTTGAAGGAGAACAGTCTGTCATGTTCTGCTTGGTGATGTAGACAATGCTTCATATATAAAATGGTGAATATGCATATTGATGCTTTTAATTGTTAGAATATTTCAGTTAGATATGCAGGTTTTCCACAGAGAGGAACCTCTGGCTCCCAAGGAATCTGAAGACTACATCAAATTGATTCTTTTTTTTTAATACAGCCCTTCTTCCATGAATACTACATTAAAGGCAAGGCTGGTGGCAATGCCTATTATTAGGGCCCTACCAAATTCATGCCCATGAAAAATGTGTCCTGGACTGTGAAATCTGGTCTCCCCTGTGAAATCTGGTCTCTTTGTGTGCTTTTACCCTATACTTTGCAGATTTCAAAGGGGAGACCAGCGTTTCTCACATTGGGGGTCCTGACCCAAAAGGGACTTGCAGGGGGTCACAGTTATTTTAAGGGGAATCATGGTGTTACCACACTTACTTCTATGCTGCCTTCAGATCTGGGCGGCTGGAGAGCAACGGCTGTTAGGCCAGCAGCAGCACAGAAGTAAGGTTGGCTATACCATATCATGCCACCCTCACTTCTGCACTGCTGCCCTCAGAGCTGGGCGGTGGGAGAATGGTGATTGCTGACTGAGAGCCTGCTGCCCATCTCTGAAGGCAGAGCTGCTGCCAGCAGCAGCGCAGAAATAAAGGTAGCAGGATCACAATCCCCGCCCCTACAATAACCTTGTGATCCCCTCAACTCCTTTTTGAATCAGGACCACTACAATTACAACACTGTGAAATTTCTGATATAAATTTCATGATTTCACCTATTTAAGATTTTTAAAATCCTATAACTGTGAAATTGACCAAAATGTGCCGAGAATTTGGTAGCGCTCTAGCTATTATTAAGGTTACCCAATACTTCCAATTAACAAGACCATGTTTTCAGTTGCTTATAACTTCGCCAAACTTCAGCTGTTTAGGCTGAAATTGTACATGCTGGGTATCTGCCTGTGCAACCTTAATTTGCCCCCCCTTTTGTGTATGTATTATGATAATCTTTAATTACATGATCGCTTTTTCCACAAGACTCCTCAGGCAGTATATAGGATGCATTTGCTCTATAAATGAATCAGGGTTGTGTGTTGCAAAGAAGGCGTTGTTCGAGATTTTGGAAGGTGTGTAGTGAATAAGGCAGGGATTGCTGCAAGAGAGGATGGTCTCATGGTTTAGGCACTTGATGTGTCTTGGGGAACTGGATTCTATCCCAGCCTCTGTCACAGAGTTCCTGTGTGATGCTAGTTAAGTCACTTAACCAATTTTTTCAGAGGTTGCCACTAATTATATTTTCCTCAGTTAGTAGGTGCTCTGTGTAATACCCTGGATCTGATTTTTCAGTAGCGCTGATTGATCAAGATGTAATTGATGTAATTGTCAGTGGGAGCTGTGCTTTCAACATATGAAGTGTTACATAATCCTAAATCCTCTGAAAAATCCAATCATAGTAGTCTCAAATTTGGCACCCAATATTAGTGGATCCTTTTTACCTTAATGTCTCTGTGCCTTAGTTCCTCATCCGTAGAATGGGGATAATCGCACTTCTCACCTCACAGGGGTTTTGTGAAGATAAAATGTTTGGGAAGAACTCAAACACTGTAGTAACGAGTGCTAGAGAAGAGCCCAAGAGGAAATGAATAATTCTGCCTTCAGGGAAGAGTGTCCTTCAGGGGATCTGTGCTGGGACCAGTGCTGTTCAACATATTCATAAATGATTTTGAAAAAGCGGTGAATAGTGAAGTGCCAAAATTTGCAAATGATACAAAATTACTCAAGATAGTTGAGTCCAAGGCAGACTGCGAAGAGGTACAAAGGGATGTCACAAAACTGAGTGGGCAACAGAATGACTGATGAAATTCAATGTCGATGAATGCAAAGTAATGCATATTGGAAAACACAAACCTAACTTTACATACAAAATGATGGGGTCTAGATTAGCTGTTACCACTCAAGAAAGAGATCTCGGGGTCATTGTGGATAGTTCTTTGAAAACACCCACTCAATTGCAGTGGCAGTGAAAAAAGTTAGGAACCATTAGCAAAGTGTTAGATAGTAAGACCGTAAATATCATAATGCCACTATATAAATCCATGGTACACCCACAGCTTGAATACTGCATGCAGTTATGGTCATTCCATCTCAAACAAGGTATACTGGAATTGGGGGGAAAAGAGCAGAGAAGGGCAATGAAAATGATTAAGGGTAAGGAACAGCTTCCATATGAGGACAGATTAATAAGACTGGGACTTTTCCGCTTAGAAAAGAGACAACTAAGGGGGGATATGATAGAGATCTATAAAATCATGACTGGTGTGGCAAAAGTGAATGTGTCGTTTACCCCTTCATGTAACAAAAGAAGCAGGGGGTCATCCAATGAAATTAATAGTCACCATATTTAAAACAAACAAAAGGGAGTACTTCTTCACACAACGCACCATCAACCTGTGGAACTCATTGCCAGAGTATATTGTGAAGTCCAACTGGGTTCAAAAAAGAATGAGAAGTTCATGGAGGATAGGTCCATCAATGGCTGTTAGCCAAGATTGTCAGAGATGCAACCCCATGCTCTTGATGTCCCCAAACTTCTGACTGCCAGAAGCTCGGGGTGGATGACAGGGGATGGATCACTTGATAATTTCCCTGTTCTGTTTATTCCCTTTGAAGCATCTGGTACAGGGCACCCTGAGAAGACAGGATACTGGACTAGATGGACCATTGGTCTGATGCAGTATGGCCACTCTTATGCTGTTATGTATGGATTGTGGCGTGGGGGCCAAACTTTAAACAATATGGATAAAACAGAAGAGTAGGTGAATTTAGGGCATTAATGGTCAATCCATCATGCACAACATTCCCTAAAGATAAGGTCTTGCTATGACTACACCAAAAATTCATCCATTCCTTAGATAGATTCAGAATTTAATACAAACCAGTCAGTTCACTTAACTGCTTTTTCTCGAAGCCCCATGCCTCTAGTGAGGAGTGCGGACTTTATTTCCTTGTCGAGCATTGGCAGTCTACCTGCAGAGAATGAAACAGATCGAAAGTCACCTGGCCTGTTTGTTTCCATAGCAGAATGACTATGAAATTAAGTAGTAAAAGCTGTAGCTTCAAAAACAATCTAAGCCTGTGCTTCCCACTTCCTCCTAGATTTTTCATCACCATTGCTACCATTCTTTAATCCCTGGGACTGCTTTAAATTTCCTATATTAGTATCTAATCTGAGTTGGGAGTCTTAAAAGCAGCTTCCAACTCTGCTGTCTAAAATTAGACTCGCTATTTAAATTAATACAGCAAGTTCAAAGTAACCCTAGATGAGGAGAACGGGGCAGGCTTCTGGTGGAGTAGTGAAGACCTAGAGGAAAAAAGCTGACATCTTTGCCATTGACGAGCTGCAAGACCCTGAGGCTGCTGCTCCTCTGTAGTATTCTTCTAACCACTTGAAATTAGCTTCTTAAAAACAACAAATATGCTTCTTAAACAGCTTCCCAATTCAATTTTGCAATAGATGCTGAGAGTTGTTAAAGTGTGTGCTAGCCCACAAACTGCAGCTTGAAGAGCGTTTAGGCTCACTAGTGATGTGGGCAGAGAATTAGCCAGAGAGATAGATCAAGAGAATTCCTTGTCCTACTGTGAACTATTTCCCTTCCCACTTCCCCAGTACAACACTTGGCTTTGCAGTTACTAAAGCTTGGATATCCCTTTTTATTGTGAGTGTATGATTGCGCAGCTTTGCGTGTGTCTAATTTGTGTGTGTGTTATAAATTTGACAGGCTGCTGTGTCCTTGAACCTGCCCTCCCATTTTTAAAGTAAAGTATGAGAAGCCTTTAAGCAGCTTAAGTGTCGGCCTTTTTGCAGCTGACAGGAAACTGATCTGCTGCTTGGCTTCTCTCTGTGGCCAATGGCATGTAGCTCAGGCCTGTGTTGCCTTCTGCAGTGACACTCACGTAGATGAGATGATGATGGGCAGACGGTGGTGACCGGAGGGAGGGCAGTGTTTTCTTTCTTGCTGCATTGACCTGTGACAACCCTCAAAGAGTGGGTAACACAGTGCTTGGGATGTTGCAGTGTGTAAGCATCCCCCGTTTTTGACCCCCATGGAATTTTTTGGACATGGTCAGAAAAGATTGTAGCCTCTTGCTACAGCTGTCTGTTCTGTCAAAACAGTGCCTTGTTCCAGGGTTAAAGGTTGATGAAAACTGTTACTAACTTGAGACGATTGATGTTGGAAAATCTAATTAGTCAGTAAGGGCAATTAATTCAATCACTTATGGCTTAGTTAGTTTTTTTTCTCTTCTAGGATATGAAGAATGTAATTTAGGAACACCTGTATATCAGTTTCTTTTTCTTTTTTAATTGAAACAGGAATGTATTTTCATTGGACCTTTATCAAGAGTTAAAGCTGTGATGAGTGTTAATAAATAGCACCTAAATTAATGTGAAAAATTCCCTTGCATCCTCCAAATAGCTGTAAATAGTTTTAGTGTTTAGAAGAGGGAAATGTGTGAGGTACACAATATATATATTTTTTTAACAAATTGCTTTGGATTAAAGTGACTTTTACTCTTAAATTCATTCGTAGCTGCTTATATTTGCACTATCAAGTAATAAGTCGTCTTTATTTGGGGAAGAGGAAGTGTGTTAAAGGGGGATTCCTGATAATATTACTTTGTCTTGTTCAATTGATAAGACTGTATTTTCCGCTTTGGTCCTCACTGTTAAAGTGTAATACAATTATTTGTATTATGCACTAGCCACCTGTTAATATCGTTCTTGTAAAGGTCATTGTGTGGTGCCCCGCTGTCTGAATTTAACAGGCCTATATCAGGTTTGTTGGCCACTGTTTTGTATGACACTGGACAAATGTTTGTGAGGAAAGAATGTGGATCTAATATCCAAAAGGAGTAGTGTGTATGTGTTTCGGGGGGGGCTGGAGGGGAATCCTTGACTCTATTGTTAGGCAATTGAGGCCTGAAAAAGCAATTCTTCAGAGTGGCTTCTACCTTTGAGGTTTTGCATGGCGCATAATGGTTCTTCATTTTTTTTAAAAAGCTATCCAAAAGACAGGGGACTGGTGTAAATAAGCAGCAGATTTTCTTTCAGAGAGGAGTACATACTTAACTGTGTCAAGTGCTGGTTGACTAGAGCCATCACAGTCTTGTCCTGCACAGGAATGTGGAGGAGAGAGAGTTGAGCTTGGAGTACTTTTCAGCTGACTGGACAACATCCTAATGCTATGAAAATAAAATGAAGTGGGGTGATAATGTAATTGTACCAAGTGATGAGGGATAGATGCTTGATGATAAGTTATTTTTAATTGTATTCTGTTGGCAGTTAACTTTAATTCTAGTGTTGCATTCATTTATTAGTATTTGTACAGTGGTTTGAAAATGTAAAGCAGTGTATAAATGAGAAATAATAATGAATTCATCTTAGAATTTTTAACTGGTTTTGGTAATCTAAGGTCATGCTAAAAATGCACACTGAACTTCCACTCTCCTAACCTGAATTAGACAAATGATCTGTGGGGAGAATTTCTTTGAATACTCTCCACCACCGCAAGCACCCAGTAGGTATAGTAGATGTTACTGAGCAGTGCTGCCATGGCCCTTCTCCCCAGATTCCCTGAAAATGAAAGCTTCAGCTGCCAAAGGAACAAAGCGAGAGTATGAAGATCGTTCCCAAACACCTGGTCTACCACATGGTGTAGTACGTTCCATTACTTGCCCAGCCACAGGGCTGGCTGTGAGCCACCAATTTTCCAGTAACATTAGTGGTTGTTACTAACTGCTACATTTAATCTGCTAGCCTTGCAGCAAGAGAGTAAGCAAGCTTTAGAAATTTCTGTGAAATTGAAAAAAATTTATTGTAGGAACTGCAGGATTGCAAATTTCAGGAGTTGTAAATGTCCCTTGTTTATAAGTATTCTATCAGTTGCAGTGTTTCAAACAATCTGAACTTCATTATGTATTTATAGTTAGTCTGATATGTTAATTTAAAACAGGCAGTTATAGGAGTTAAATACTTGTAGCAGAAAATCTAGTTTTACTGCTTATTTCTACTATGAACAAAAGGATGAACAGATCACTTATAAATTCAGATCTCTTTAAAAAAAGAGAGGGAAAGCTCTCTGCTTCTTTTGCTGTAGTGCCCATAGTCAAAAGTGCCCAAGTGTAGGTTTTTTTAAGCAAGTTAAAGGGTGTGTGTGGAGGGGAAGTTGCACGTTAAGCCATTAACCTAATGTGGTGGATTTATAAATCCTATTACTATAAGCCCTTTTCATTTCCACTGACGCCTGACGTGTGCTTGATCCCGCTAATGTAAAATTCATTCTGTCTAAGTGATTACTGAAGTAAAACACTTTTAGTCAATTTTAATCACGTTGTGTGAAATTTGTTTGAACGCTGATGTTAAGACATGGACACAGTTTGGCCACATCTTAATTAACCTTGTGCATCAGTTAGGCTAGGAGTATCCTTACTGTAGGGGAAATCCACTTTTGAGAGTTGCAAATACAGGATACGGAAGTGAGACCAAAACTGTCATTTGGAGTTCTTTTTCTGTGGTATACTTGGCAGTTCCTCACAGTTGGCATCTCCTTTCTGCTGCAGTCTTGAGGAATTTTAGTCATGGCCAGCAGGGTGCCTCTTTCAACCCTCCATAAATTCCCCTGCCTCTGCAACAAGATCTATAATCAGAGTGCTTTCCCTGGGCTGTTTCTGCTCTGGCTTCTATTATTTTTTGGAACCTAATCATAAAAATTTCTGTCCTCTTCCTTTCACCCCCCCCTGGCTGAGAACTGGTGGCTCAGTTTAGTGGGCTAGGTCACCTTTCCTCTGCATAGAAAATCATGACCAGTGACCCCCTGCTGCTCCTCAGCTCTCATATTGGATTTAGGAATAGCAGACACCTATGTGGAAGAGGAAAAAGTGGCCCCTTCCCCCTGCCAAAGACCACATCTGTCCCCCATGTATGTTCATAAATTAAGACCAGAAGGTTCTACTGTGGTGATGGTTTGGTCTGATTGCCTGCATGTTACAGGTGATAGAACTTAGTTATTCCTGCATCTAGCCCAATAATTTGTGATTGAACTAGAGAATGTCATTTTATTTAAAGACTCTTTGGGATGGAGGATTTACCACATTCCTTGGCAATCTCGTCCAATGGTTAGTTATCCTCACTTTTAAACTTCTCAATTTTTTATTTATTTATTTATTTTTTTAATTTAAAAGTTTCTGGCTTCAACTTCCAATGATTAAATCTTGATATTCATTTGTCTCCTGGAATAAAGAGTTCTCTAGAATCAGCTCTCTTCTCTCTGAATAGGTGGTACTTACAGGACATGATCAAGTCTCTTCTCAATAATTTAAAGACAATTGAGCTCCTTTTAGTCTTTTATTGTAAGGTGTGTTTTCCAGACCATAAATCATTCTTGTAATTCTTTTCTGAGCCTCTCCAATTTTTCAAAGTCCTTAAGATATAGACACCAAATTGGCAAAGTTTTCCTTCAAGTGATAGTCCATAGATACATTCCACTACTGGTGCTCATGCACCAGAGAAGGGAGTCTTATGGCTAGCGGTATCTACATGTCATGAAACCACCTAGAGTCTCCTTGTGCTCCTCTACAAGAAGATATAAGGGTAAAAAGTGCCAGCCACTATTAGTTCCTCTCAACTGAATCACAGCTGAGAGACAGAGTACTTGCTGTGTCGGTGGCTGCCTGCCAGTAAGCTTTCTTACCAGTTAGCTAGTTTTATAGTTAGTAGTTAATTAGCCTGTTGACAATTTGTTAGTTGTTAGAACCTTTAATAATTTTACTTGTACTTAGTCTGGAACCCTGGATGGCCTCTTCCAGGTCTCTAATTTTCAAGTACTGGCATGCAGTGGAGCTATGCTGATAATGAAGTGGAATGTGAAGTGCCTATATTGTCTCAAGGAATTCCATATCCCCAGGGAATGCTTATTCTTTAAGTCATTCAACTCTCAAGCAAGGAAGGACAGAGAATTACAGCTTCAGCTCTTCCTAATGCATCTCTCTGAGACTGGGGTCAGACCCAGGCCCATAAGAATAGAAACTCAAGAGAATCTCCTCCACACTGAAAACAGAGTCAGGAAAGTGCTGAGGACTGTCAAGCTTATGAAGTAGATACCCCTTGTAGGATTTTGAGGGAAAGTTCTCCCCTGAGCAGTGCTGCTCACTTGCGAATCCACGACCTTAATTGGTTACTGTAGAAGCCTAGATTCACAGAGGTCAGGAGGATCTGGCACCAAAACACAATGAAGGCACATTAACACCACTTTAGCTCTCCTCTCCTCCACTGGCAACCCATACCGTGGCATAAGCACTGGTTACAATCATCCCAGTGCTACTGCCCTCTGCACTACTGGCCCCATCTTCAATCCCAGCAAGAACCTTGGATCCAGCACTGATAGCCTCAGACCTGGCACCATGCAAACTCCAGGTGCTGCAAGGATTCATGGCACTGAGAGACATACTGATCTTGCCAGAACCAGAATCGCCTCTCTGCTGGACTTCAGGAGTTTCACTGACTCCAAGACAATGCCTCCTCAGTGCTTGTAGCTTATGCACTGCTACTCTTCACAGCGAGATGCATGGCTCTTCCCATGGCACCTGAGTATGCCCTTTCATCAGAGGCATCCAATGACAAAGGGAGAATGGGAGGGGGAATATATTTCCCCCAGGGGCTCCCTATTGTCCTCCTACAGGGAGAGGTACTGGGATGTTCTGTCGTGCGAAGGCCCTTGGTTCCTTATGTCCTGGCCTCTGAGATCTTATGCCATGCCAATGTGCCTGTGTTGAGTCCCATGGTCTTAAGGTGGATCAGGACATCTAACTACCTAGGCAGTCCCTGTCAACCTGAGCAGGAGCCGAGCAAGAACCGAGCCTGAGCCAGAAGTGATGCAAGAAACTCCCTGTACGGCTCCAGGAAGAGGACGAGGAGCTATCACTGGTTAAGGAGCTCCTGGCACCAGTGATCTTGCCATCACCCTCATCTGATCAGGTAGTTGCCCCACAGGGAACACTGCAACTTGACAACACCCAGGGTTTCAATTGGCTAAAACAGTGGTTCCCAAACTTGTTCCGCCGCTTGTGCAGGGAATGCCCCTGGCGGGACGGGACGGTTTGTGTACCTGCCGTGTCCGCAGGTTCGGCCGATCGTGGCTCCCAGTGGCCGCGGTTCGCTGCTCCAGGCCAATGGGAGCTGCTGGAAGCGGCGTGGGCCGAGGAACATACTGGCCGCCGCTTCCAGTGGCCTGGAGCAGCGAACTGCGGCCACTGGGAGCCACGATCGGCTGAACCTGTGGATGCGGCAGGTACACAGCCCGGCCTGCCAGGGGCTTTCCCTGCACAAGCGGCAGAATAAGTTTGGGAACCATTGGGCTAAAAGAATAGCAGAAAGCTCTGCAGATCCCCATGGAGGAAGTACAGGAGCAAACCCACAAACTAGGAGGTAATCTCTGTTCTGTGGCACTGAGGAAGATAGCTCTTCCCATTAGTTAAGTTGTTATGGACCCTGCCAAATTGCTCTGGCACATGCCAGCCTCCGCAGCCCCCACTTCTGGAAAAATGTACAAAAAAACCCAGATGCCACCCAAATGGGCCAACTTTTTTTTATACGCCTCCAGCAACCTCCTCTCTGGTAGTTATGACAGCCAATGAAAAGGCCAGACAAATGAGATCAATGCCAAAGGATTAAGATCCAAAGAAACTTGATTTACTTGGCAGGAAAATATATTCCTCATGCATCACTGTTTAGGGTGGCGAATTACTGGGCCTTCCTGGCTGGGTACGACTTCGGCATCTATAAGACTGGTCATAAATAAGTGCCCTCCAGAGGTGAAGGAACAGTTGACACCTCTGCTTTCTGAGGGCCACCTGATATTGAGGACCAGTCTGCAAGCAGCCCTAGATGCAGTGGACACTACATCAAGGTCTATGCCCATGGCTGTGGTTATGAGATGCTTGTCTTGGCTGCAAGGATTGAGGTTCCCACAAGAAGGCCCAGACAACTGCAGAAGACCTCCCCTTTGAAGGTGCAGAATTATTCAGTTCTAAAACAGATGAAGCCCTTCATATATTAAAGGATTTGTGGGCTACTTTATAGTCCCTTGGGGTGTACACACCAGCACTTAAAAGACAGCACAAAAACCAGTCACAGTGCCACAAAGATAAGCCTCACCTCAGTTCTACCACCAGTGCTCCTCTGAACCCCAGAAAAAGCATCAAAAGTTTGAGAGAAAAACAGCTGACTGGACCACCTCATGGCGTGTACACCCCAAAACCACTGTTTTTGATGGGAGCTACAAAAGGTTTGTGCCAATCCCAGAGAGGCATTTACCATCATTTGTGAATGGACTGTCCCTGTTTCTACGTGCCTAGTCAGCAGTTGCCACAGACCAATGGTTTTTGGAAATAACATTTGGATTCTTGATACAGATGTTATGTGCCTGTCCCCAAACCTATCCCTTTTCAGGGACCTTTCTCATGAGGCTGTATTATGACAAGAATTGCTCTCACTTTTTGCTGTAGGGATTAATTGAGAAAATCTTGCCTCAATATCAAGGGAAGGGATTCTAATAGCAGGTACTTCCTAATCTCAGAGAGGAAGGGAGGTTGACAACCTGTCTTGGACTTGAGAAATCTCAACACCTTTTGTATGCAAACTGAAGTTCAGGATGATCACCCCAGTGTCCATGTCTCCCACTCTGGTTTGCATCTCTTGATTTACAAGATGTGTACTTCCATATAGCTAAAATCCCATCACACAGGAAGTAACTAAGATGTTTGGGCCAAGAACACTATTAATACTGAGTGTCACCCATCAGCCTCATGTCAGCAGCAAGGATATTCACCAATGTATTAACTATAGTAGCAGCACACCAAAGGAGTAAAAGGCAGGGCCGCCCAGAGGATTCAGGGGGCTGGGGCAAAGCGGGGGAGCGGACATAAAAAAAAAAAAGGCGCCATCCACTGCGGCGCTTGTACTCATCGGGTGGCGCTCCGAGTCTTCGGCGGCAGCGGGTCCTTCACTTGCTCTGAGCCTTCGGCAGCACTGAAGGGCCCGCCGCCGAAGACCCGGAGCGAGTGAAGGGCCTGCTGCTGAAGTGCCGCCGAAGACCCAGACCACTGCCGGGTGAGTAAAAATTAAAAAGGCGCCTCTAGCCAGAGAAGGGATTCTCGGCCAGGGCTTGCAGGGCCCCTGTGGGGCCCAGGGCCTGGGGCAAATTGTCCCACTTGCTGCCTCCTACCCTCTCGGTGGCCCTGTGAAAAGGTATCCCCATATACTCATACCTGGATGATTGGCTGTCTCATGGGAGGTCCCCCTACTAAACCACCTCATGCTTGACTGGTTTCAAAATCTGGGCCTGAAAATCAACATGCAAAAATCTAGCTTTAAACCTTATCTGGAGGATCAACTTTGAATCAAGGATTGATCCAATGAAGTCTGTCCTACCTTCCTCAAGACAGATTTGAGAACCTCCAGTCCTCATCTGTTAGCTAGAGGCAAACTCAAACACCACCATAAGAATATGCCTTGCTGTGCTAGGGTTCATGGCCTTTTGCACATCTGTGACACCACATGCCAGACTTCACGTTCAGTGAATGCAAAGTTGGATGAAGGTAATTTACATGGGTTCCTGAGTGTGCCACTCTGCTTGCCCCCTTTGGTACTATAATTCCTGAAATGGTGGAAAGACCCAACAAACACCTGCAGCGGGGTTCCCTTCCAACCACTTGTGTTATGGGATGGAGAGCTCACATGTGAGATCTCTGGATACAAAGGCTATGCAAGGGAGGCAAGAATGCATATCTTGGAACTCGGTTGATATGCACGGCATGCAAGTCCTTCCTTCCACATATGAAAGGTCAGAAGGTCTAGATAATGACTGCCAACATGATCACCATGTTTCACATCTGCAAAAAGAGTGGTGCAAGATCCTCTCCACTATATCAGGAAGCAGTCAGACTGTGGAATGGGTGCATCAGATACTAAATCTGATTGTCATCAATACACTTACTGTGTCTGCAGAACACTTTGCTGGACAACCTGGGCAGATGCTTTTTCTACAACCATGAGTGCAAGATCAAAGATTCCATTCTTCTTAACATTTTCACAGAGAACGGTCAGCCTACTTTGGATCTATTCATGATGCACCACAACAGAAAAGGCCTGATATTCTGTTCCGGAGGAGGGCAAAACCCCAGCTCTATAACTGATGCATTCCTGATCTCATGGTCTGGAACAGTTACATACTCCTGCCCACTGATTCTCATGATCGTAGGATGCTCTGCAAGATCAAAGAGGACGGAGCCAATCTCACACTTTTTAGCTCTGGCGTGGCCACAATAACCCTGGTTCACAGAACTGCTGAGCGTCTTTGTCTCCCTTCCCCAGACCTTAACTTTATAGTTGGATCTGATGTCTCAAAGCAAAGGGGAGATCTTAAATAGAGCTCTGAAATTGCTCTATGTTGCTGAATCATTTCTAAATGGATGTCAGCAGTAGAATATGCTTGCTTCTCTCCAGTCAGAAACATCCTCTTGAATACAGAAAATAATCTGAAACAAACTTACCTGGATAAATGGACATTATTCTCCCATTGGTGCCCATGAAAGTCCATCAATCCTTTTCATTTCTTGATACCTCAGATCCTATACTGCTAGACCTAAAGCAAAGTAATCTATCCTTCCGTTCAGTTAAGGTACATCTAGTGGCAGTTTCAGCTCACTGCTCACCAATAGGACCAAATGTTTCTCTCCCGCTCAGTTGTTATTTTGGTCAGGCCCTCAAGATATTAGGTATTTCAACTGCTCAGAGAACCTATTTCCCCAGGGGACCTTAACCTGGTTCTTTTGGTCTTTGTGGGCATGCACCTTTTGAGCTGATGGACACCTGCACCCTCCTACATCTCTCAATGAAAATGTCATTCCTTGTAGCTGATACTTCAGCAAGAAGAGTGGGCCAAATTCAAGTAATGGTGGCTGGCCGACCTTACACAGCCCTATATCTGGGCAAGGTATTTTTACAAACACAAGTTTCTACTTCAAGTGGTCACTTACTTTCATCTGTAACAACAGATCAACCTACCAGTGTTTGTTCCAAACCCACACACTTCTAAGACAGAGGCCACCCTTCAAACCTTAGCTTTCAAGAGATCCTTAGCCTTCTACCTGCATACGATGAAGCCTTTTAGATTTTCTCTTAGAGTGTTTGTCTCTACTGCAGAGAGAATGAAAGACTCTGCCACTTTGACTCAGACTTTTGCACTGGATATTGGACTGTATCAGAACCTGCTACAATGTGGTGAAAGTACAGCCACCTGTGGTGCTTAGAACTCACTCAACAGGAGCTTGAGCAGCATCTGCAGCATTGCTGAAGAAAGTGCAAATCTTGGATATCTGTAAAGCAACTACTTGGAGGTCTAACCACACATTAATAACCACACTATGCCCGGATAGAAGCCTCTGGACTGGATGCTGCGTTTGGTAAAGCAGTGCTACAATCTTTATTTGCCTGAAAACTCTAGTAGTGGAATATACATATGGACAGTCACTTGGAAGAGAATAAGTTACTTGCGCTACAGTAATTGGAGTTGTATAAGATGTTATCCATATGGACATTCTAGTTCCTGCCCTCCATCCCCTCTACCTCGGAGTCCTTCTACTCGGGATTCTGTGGTTGAGGGAGAGCCAGTAGTTGCTGGCATACTTTGCATTTCTATCCCCTTGTAGTGGAGCACAAGGAGACTCTGGGTGCATTACTGCTGTGCAGATGTCGCTGGCCAAAAGACTCCATAATGAGGCGCATGTGGCACATGCCCATATGCTCATTCTACTATGGGTATGCAAGACACCTTCAAGGAACTCCAGTTACTGTAGGGTAAGTTAGTTCTCATTTCCATTCACCAGTGCTGTGTACATAGGTAATACCACCTCCGTATTCCTGCTTGGTTAAGACATCCTACAATCATGTTAGGCCTATTTGCCATGGCATTGCTTTTGGAGCTCATGTTCAGTGATTGTTAACAATGACCCCTAAGTTCTTTTCAGAGTCACTTATTTCCAGGGTACAATTCAGAAAATATTAAATAGTATTGGCCAGAGAACTGATCCCTGTGGGATTCAACCTAAAACATCCACGTTAGTTGATGATTTCCTATTAACAATTACATTTTTGAAGAGTTCTAGTTAGCCAGTTTTTTAATATACTTAATACGTTTCCATATTGATTTCATATAGTACAAATTGTTTAAATCAGATTTTAATCATGTATCCTAGGTCAAATGTCTCTCAGAAATCCAATTATATTATGTCAACAAAGTTACCTTGTTCCACCAGACTTGTAATACTTTTAAAGTATAATATAAAGCTTGAATGACAAGACTTACTTTCCATGTGAACATTATGATTGGTATTAATTATATTCCTGTTCTTTAATTCTTCATTGTTAGTTCTCTATCAGCTGTTCCATTATTTTGCTCAAGATTGACATCAGACTAACAGATCTCTAATAAGCTTTGTCATTCTGTTTTACCCTTTCTAAAATTGTCGCATCATTGACTTTCTTCGATTCCTTTGGAGCTTCACCAGTTTTTGAAGACTTATTAAAAATTAACATCCCTACCAGTGATTTTAGCATTTCAGTTATGTGACTCCTTTTGTCAGGATTCAGCTTTATCAAGATTTTTTCCTTTTATTTTCTCTACTTTATTACCAGTCTCTTAACATTACTATATAGGCAGTTGTAGAGCTTGCTATCGTCACGTTCCAAAAGAATCCCCATGGAAATGTTTAAGTAGTTAATTATGTTAGTGGAGAAATCAGAAATTCCTCTTCTCATCTTAAGCTAGTGTTTCTTGTAGCACTCCAAAACCAGGCATGCCACAAACCCTCAGGGTACATCTGTTCCTTGCTGTATATAGAAGGAGCACTGGCACTGGATGACAGTTGCCAAAAATCAGTGTCCGGTGACAAGAAGCATTAGCCATCCTTTTCTCTCCCAATCTCCCACTACCACCAGCTAAATGTACCCAAAAGAAAACAGAGAATTCACCATTCAGCGCTTCTGCTTGGAGAGGGATATTTTTATTCATCAGAAGTCAAACTTATACACAATGTTTTTATTTTCTTCAGTTGATGTGTTCAAAACTGTTGTCACCTAATGGCATTCTGTAGAGGAGAAGGTGAAACTTGCGGTCAAAACCTGTTTCCCTCAGTGTTCCCAAAGTGGAACAGCTTCAGCAGGAGAGATTGAGACCCATCCCAGAATAGGGGATAGGTCTGAGAGCCCCATGTTAGTGTCTCAAAACATTTAATTCAACCCAAAACATGTTTGTGTGTTGTGTTTGGTGTGTTGCGTTTCATCAAGGAAAACAAATATATATTTTTGGGCAGATTGATCAGAACGGAAAAAAAATCATTTTTTTTTTTTGGGGTTCGGCCACATAACTGAAACATTGATTATCCACATAGCTGCATGAAGTTAGCTGCATGATGCTGAAGTCTCAAAGCATAGGAATTTCAGATTTGGGAACTCCTCTCTTATGTCAGTCATCATCTCTGCCAGCCCTTCTGGGAAAACATTGCAGTCTAGAGGTCTGTAGATAAACAGGCTTTCTAGGTTACTTTTATCGATTGACTTTCAGAAAATGTGAATACACTTGAAAAATTCTTTTTCATCTGCCTCTTTCCTGAGGGATTTATCACCAGAATTAATCTATTTCAGTGTCTTCAGGATGACTTCAATGCAGCTCTCATCATAAGTTACTCAAGAGTTCAGCTCAGAGCATGCAATTATAATTGTTGATAGAAAAAAGGTAGTGGACATTTATCATTTGTTCTCACTAGATTGTTACCATTTTTGTCTTTTCTTTGTCCTTTTGTACTCTTGCTGTTGGACTCTGCCAGACGTGCCTTTTGAACGAGACTGGGAAGCTTTCCTCTTTAGTTGTAAATTTTTCTTCTTGCAGATAGCATGTTCAGTTTTAGCTTTGTTTGGGTGAGAGAGTCGGTTGAAAAGCCTGAAGATAAGTTCCAGTGAACTTTCTTCTCAGAGAATTGTATAGTTGCTTTAACCAATATGAATACAGTAGATTTCAGCTTTGTGACAAATCTCTCTTGATGGGCTGCTATGTGGATGGATAGTCATGAAAAGGTCTCCTGCTGGCACAACTTTGAGCTATTTCTGTAACTTGCAGGGAAACACAGCAACACAGAAATTGTAGTACCAACTCAGATCAATGATGCATCCAGTCTATTATGTTTCTGACACTACCAGGTGCTTGAGAAAGGTGCAAGAAACACCATAATGGACATTTATGTAACAACCTGCTTTTGGGGTAATTTTTTCCCTAACTCCCAGCAGTTTGTGGTTGGTTCATGACTTGAAGCATGAAGGTTTATAGCTTATAAATGTTTATCCTTCTACCCAAATAAGTGTCGAGTCCTGTGAAGGACTGCAGGACATGCTGTCTGGAACAAGAAATTTACAGATAAGGGCAAAATTCTTATTACCAGCCGTTTCACAGTTGTATTAATAGAAAAATCTTTAAAGCCCTGTTACTGCTGCTAATTGGAGCATTTAAAATTAATATATGTATGTCAGGAAAAGTCTCTTTTTTTCCCCCTCCCTCTTCCCCCACATTCTACAGTCTTACACAGGTGATTTAATGTCTCTTAAAATCACTTAAAAAGCCTCTGTTTTCTTTTTTTCTTCTTTTTTTTTTGAGCTTTTTCCTTTCATTTGCTCAAGACCCTCCCAATTTCTGTAAGAGGAGGATGGACTGACCTTTCAGTTTAAGCAGTGTCCAGGAATTCAAGAACTGTAAAGGCATCCATTTCCTAATAAGATCTTTTCATCTCTTCTTCCATTCTTTAGTTATCTTAATGTATATGTATAATCATTAATTTTTAAAACCTAGCAAAATCTGTAATTATATCAGTGTATGGATTCAAGCCCCTACCTGCCAGTGCTGATAGTTGGATCACTGTGTCGGATCTAAAACATCTTTCAAGGCCCCTCTGTGTCTCATTTCAGATATAATTCTAATGAAGGTATTGAATGACTAGTGTGACAGTAATGTAAATTAGTATTGGTGCATTCTATTTAAACTGAAAAGTGAGAGAGAGCTTTGAAAGAAAGAAGGTTTCATTGGCATATGAGTGAAGGCTGAGGGTTTTTTATTAATGATTCAAACTTCTATAACAAGAAATAGAAAACCTTGTTAGCTGTGTTCTTAGATTAAACAAAACCTTAAAGGTATAATGTTCTTTTCTTCAAATGGATTAAACAAAATTTTCCAGAGTCAAAGATTGATTGAGTTAAACTATGTAGATCAAACTCAATCCTGTCAAATTGTAAGGAAATAAGTGAGAGATTCATAAACATTGTTAATGTTTCAGAAAGCGAGTTTTGTGCAAATGTATTTTGAATTCTTTACAAATGAGATAACAGTAGGTCTAAATGACAAATTAAGGATTTTTAAAAAATAATCAGCATGTCTCTCCTGCAATAATGGATTTATGTGGGCAGTATGTTTTAGTTGTGTTTGTAATTAAGTTTTTTTCATTATTGGAATAGAAATGTATTCCTGTTGAGTGATATCTTTTTGTTTGAATTATGTGAATTGAATGAGTGGTAAAACTGAACTGATTTAATCTGATTTCTGCATTTAAAGCCAGTGTTTAGATTGGTTTCCTGTAGGGCAAAGTTCAAAGGTTAAATATGTTTGTTTTGCTAATCTTTATCTCCTGGTTTTCTGCAATTAATAAATCCACATCCCATGGTATATTGTATAGTGAAACCCACTGAGTTGGTCTCTTGAGTGATGATGTAAAACTGGTGTAAGTTTGAAGACTATTAAGAATAAACTCTGAAATGCACATGCTCTACGTGGAGTACTAAATTACTGGTTTTCTTGAATTAACCACAGACTAATACATAAATACCTTCCTGCTGCAGTTACATTAGCTGCTGCTTCTCAAGGGCTTGTCTTCACTTTCTAAATTTAAAATAAATAAATAAAAATAATTCTATGGCTATCAGCTGACTACAGGAGTTCAAACTCCTGTAATTAAAGTTAGGTGCTTTAATGTATTTCTAATTTTACTTAGTGGTTGATGTTTTCAAAGCAATACAGATGATTTAACCACCTATCTTCCATTAATTTTAATTAAAAGTAAGGATAAGAGCCCTGCTCTGCCTCTGAAAATCTCAGTCGTTGTCTTCAGTTGTCTTCTCAACTATCTTTTTGATAAATGCTACCACATTACTGTTGTAGGGCTTTAGCCAACTAGACTCAGTCACTACATTCTTACTGGCTGCAGAGTTGGCATCTCTTTTTTAAATATTTGTATGTAAAACACAGTTGTTTTTAATTCATTTCATAGATGTATAATGTTCTACTGGTAACAAAGGCATTGGCACAATATGTATTTTTCAAAAGTGTTATTTTCTTATATAAGGAATTTGTTCAATCTATTATGTTTTCCCCCTTAAGCATCCACATGTTGAGGAATGCAGTCAGTTAAGGAAAAATCTTGAGTTTTAAAAACATCTTCCAGCAGGTCCACCTAAGATAGAACCAAATGGCATGGAAAAGTTAGGCTCTGAATGACCTTACTTCAGGTAGGGTGTGAGTGGGTGGGCAGGCATCTGTGTGTGTGTGTGTGTGTGTGTGTGTGTGTAAATTTTACAAAGCTACGTGCAGATTTACTCTGGACAGTCATGCTAACTAATCTTGTTTTAAGAACTTCATCTGAAACTCCTACACATTCCCCTTGCAACCCCTAATTTTCCAGTTTATAAAATGTGTCATGTTTCAATATGCTGATGAGATTGCTTCACAGTGTGTCTGTATTAGTGGGATACTGTCAAGTGAAATTTGGCCGCAAACTTAGGTTTGTAAAAACAAGCATCCACAGAATTTGAGACTAATAGAATGTTTTAATTCCTGTAGATTTTTAGAAAACATTCCCATGCAGTGATTCTAATATACTACAATGTATGTATGAGAATCAGAAATTGACTAGAAACAGAAATGTAATTGACTAGCCTAATAGAAGTGCAAAAAGTAAAGGAGCAACATAAATAGAAGTAAATTGGATTTTCAAAATCAAGGTGGTGTCTGTACCATGGATTAACAAGTGTTTTATAAAAGTATAACACTCAATTGGATACTGAAGTGCCCCTTAACGTTACATTGGGTATTAGAGATTCAGCTCCAGTTCAGCCTTGCTGTGCTAGAGGGAAACTTCATAAAAAGTGTTTCTGAATTGAGTTTGAAGGACACTGTTTACAGTATGCAGATCCTTTAATGTATTCAGTTTCAGTTGGTACATAACCAGAATGGAAGCAGTAGAGTCCATCCAGTTTTTCGTTGTGAAGTTTCCTGTGGGCTATCCTAGGAGGAAGTCTGGAGAGCTGGAAACAGAAAGATTGCTTATTCTTCCAGTCCAAGACTTAGTGAGCAGAATCTAGTAATGGTGATATCCCGGCTCAATTTCTATATTGAAGTTATCTTCATGAGATCCTCTAGCATCTTTACACAAATAGGCAGGCTCCCTGGTAAATGTTGATGGGGCCCACATAAAACTAGTAGAGCTCTGTGTTCGTTGCTTCACTGTTATCGTGGATATCTGACACGCATACTCATTGCTGCTATTTGCCTCTTTCAGTTATCTGACTGTGTCCCTGTTTCTTTTCCCTTTGTCTTGAACCTGGAGCTGTTGGGCTATTTCATCAGGTCCAAAAGTGAAGCTAAAGCTGTCTCAGCTTCTCCCCCGAGTCTCTCCCCCATTCATCCTAACCCTGAAGGCCATTCTCCCTCAGCTTAAAAGCAAGAGTAGCTCTTCCCTTACCAAATAAATAGCTCATATTCTTTTATGCTTCCTTTCAGTTAGAGTGAAAATACTGGACGTGATTTCCTTCCCCAGAGGGTGAGAGAAATTGTACCGTTTCCTGTCAAATTTAAACTTATTACCTTTCACCCTGCAAAATGTCCTGAAAATGTTGTCCCACTTCATTGTAGCAAACTTAGATCTTTTACATCTGTTCAGGTATATCTTTCCTTCCCCTCTGTCCCATCCCAAAATGTAAGGAAAGGCTCCTGCACTCTTTGCACCCTGAGATCTTGAATTTTTACCTGGGAAGGACAAAAACTTTGAGTTAACTGCCTCTTTTTGAGAGTTGGGTCAGCACAAAAAGGCAAAGTAGTTTGACAACTTCCACTTTTTTCCATAGATTTGTTCAGCTATCTAATGGAGGCAGGGGTGTATGGGGAAATCCCTTGATCTGTCACTCCGAAGGTCCCTCAGATCAAGGGTCAGTCTGCCCCCAATATATTTTACTGTTTTTATAAGTGACGTGCAAAATGGAAGTTCATCCACTTTGTTTCCATTGGTATGCTAGATCCTAATGTCTTGGTGGTTGCAGCTTTTTTTATTATTTTATTTATTTATTTTAGCTATTTATTTCTTTAAGAAGTTCTAACAGCTTTACAGGTCCTAGCCATGTAATATCAGAGACAATACAATAAGCATTACAATAGTTATGCATTTGTTTAGAGAAACATGCAGTAATATAATCATTGGATCTCTCTATTTAACAGGGTGTTGCCATATTAGAGTGAACATCTTTACACTACCCATACTATGTCATTTCTAGTGATTTTATTAAGTTGAGTGAAATCTCTGATTACCCATGTAACTCACAAGCTGTGTCGGTCTCATATATTAATATTAAAGAAAAGGTGAGCTGTTTTTGCAGATTAATGTACTTTGAATATTGAATAAAATCATGTCTACACTACAAACTTTGGTTAATGTAAGTTAGATGGACATAAAGTGCCGCAGTTAGTATATCGCTTGTGCATACTTGGCTTCTTGCATTGGTGCTGTGTGTACTCACGAGGAGTGCTGTGGCGCAAGGTGTGGTGCACTGTGGGGAGGTATTGCGTTGTGCAACCTGCTATCATCCAGCACACCCTGTCTTGTGGGAAGTTTTGGCAATACATGTGCTGGGGGCAGAAATGAGTCATGCAGGGATGACTGAGAGCAAGGGTTCATTTTCCCAATGTGCAACTGTCTCCATCCCATAATGTCATCTATATCCTCTGACTTGTGCTCCTTGTTTAAAAATCCCATGAACCCGTGCAGCCCTCCTCACTATCTTACCATCTCTAGCAGACGCATGGAGTCTGCACAGCTCTGCACTCTCGTCATAAGTGTTGCAAACACAGAACACGCTATCTTCTGGCATTGGCAGAACCATAAGAAGAACTGAATCAGTGGGGAATATGATGGTTTCTGGGAGGACAGAATGCTGTGGGACATGGTGAGACCCAATTCAGTGTTTGTGGTGGTGTTCACTTAGCAGCTGCAGGTAGTGCACTGCCATTTCTGGGGTCAAGAAATGAGTACTAACTGTTGGGATCGCATCACAATGCAGGTGTGGGATCATGAGCAGTGGCTGCAGAACTTTCAGAAATGCAAAGTCACATTCCTGGATCTTTGTACTGAGCTTGACTTCAGCACATTGACAGTGAGACGTGAGTGGCAATCGTACTGTTGAAATGTGCAATGCTAGATTGCTACTGGACAGTGGGAAATCATTGTCAAGTTTGAAAATCCACTGTGGAGGCCGTTGTCATGCAAGTGTGCAGGGCCATTAATTATCTCCTGCTATGCTGGACTGTGACTCTTGACAATGTGCAGGACATAGTGAATGGAGCAATAGACAGCTAGCACAAAATAGGGATGTGCTAGCTGTCTATTGCTCCGAACTGCGCTGGAGCAATAGACAGCTAGCACATCCCTATTTTGGCAAGAGTACGTCAACAGAAAGGGCTGCTTTTCTATAGTTATGCAAGCATTAGTGGATCACCAAGGATGCATCACCAACATCAGAGTTTACTGGTCAGGGAAGGAACATGACATTTGCATCTTTAATTACACAGCACTATTGAGAAAACTACAAGCAGAGATTTATTTTCTTGAGCAGCAGATTACCACTGGCAAAGTTCATTCCCTTGCATTGGTCTCACCCATGCTTGACTGCTGGGACTGACTGGACAGCAGTGGAGTCTCAAACAGATCCTGGCTTATGGCATAGATGGATCTCCTCTGCCCCAGGTCGCATGTCCTCAATCCTCCTCCTCCTCATCTTCCTCGCTGTTCACTCCTGGAGTCTGTGACTCAGGCTCCTCAGAGCTATCCACGGTGATCTGATCTGTGGGTTGCTGATGGGGTCTCTGCCGTTATGGCATGCAGCTCTTCGTAAAAGTGGTAGGTCTGTGGCTGGCACCAGATTGAATGCCGGCCTTGTGATATGCCTGATGCAGTTCCTTTGTTTTTATGTCACCGCTGCAGTTTTACCCCTTCTCCTGGGGTACAACCTGCTTGTAGGTGCCCACATTTATACAGCTGGTCCATAGTTGTGCTTGCACAGCCTCTTCTCCCAAAAGACCCCTGAGATCCAATATCTCCTTTGTACTCAAGCTGGAGCATGTTTGGAGCCTATAGCTGGCATGGTTAGGTAGGCACTTGCACGCAACAATGGAGAGCTGCTAGATGTGCTTGCCAAGTTGGACAATCAGCATAAAGCATTTCAAAAATTTGCAGGGGTTTAAAGGGGAGGAGGTTCTTCCTGTGTCTGTGACCTGTTGGCAGTGGCATTCACTGACCAGAGGGATCAGCATAGAGCCTTATGGGACAGCTGCTTTTGGATAGTTAGGGTCGACTTAAGTAACAGTGTCTACACTGGTGCTGCGTCGACCTCAGTACATCGACCATGACTCAACACTGCTTATGGGGAGGTGTTACTGCATTTCTCTAATGGTGAGAGAGAGATTTAAATGTAGACACAACACAACTAGGTTGAAGGTTAACGTAAACAATTTTGCTAACTTTGTGATGTAGACCAGTCCTAAATGGTGTAACCAAACATCTAAGTATCTTTATCCTCTTTCCAGTTTTCTGGGGGTATAATTGGTGCATTATCTTTTTGATAAGAACCACCTGCCATATTTTTTTGTTTTGAGCCATTGCTCTAGAGTTGGACTATTTTTCTTTTTCTAGCGGCAGGTTAACAGCAGCATAGGAGCTACTAGCAGATGAGAAATTATTTCATGGTTTGCTTTTGTGTGACCATTTTTGCTACAAAGCCCAGAAGGATTATCAAAGGATCATTTAGTAATAAATACCCATTAATTTGTGATATTTAGTTGCAAAGTTCATTCCAGTACTCTCAAATGACTGGATATAACTGGTGTGAGGTATGTTGTGACAGTTGGGCCTACAAAATTACCTAAATTGTGAGCTCAACTGTAAAATTTAAGTAAAAATTCATAAGATGTTACAATAACCTATAACAAAAAAGTATGAAAGGGAGACAGAACAACTAAATTAGTTTAAACAAAAAAGGCTAAATTTGTATGAATAAGGACTGTGTGGGAATTATGCTTGTTAAAACAGGAGATGTAGACCCATAAGTTAATGAGCCCAAATTGGTATATCAGGTGTTAGGCTTAATTGATGGAGGAAATAATGAGAGGATGGGCTGTTGCACCCATCACTCCCTTTTGGGGGGAAATACAAAAGCACAATTTTTTTTTTTTGAAAGAACAGACAGAGACTCCTGAAGCAAGCTTCATATCATAGCTGCCACCCCACCTCTTTCCGGGTCTCCAGGCCTTCATCATCCTGATCTGAAGAAATGTCCTGACCGGACCAGGCCTGAGAGAGAGGGAGCCAGATATCACCACCCTATCATCTCCAGCTGAATCCCAAATGCTGCTTGGAATGAAAGGACTCTAACAGCAACAGGAGCTTCGGCTCATCTCGCCTAATCTTCTCTTTTTTCCCCCCTAAAAAGGACAGTTTTACTGTCTTTGTTCGACTGTCCCTTAGATAGTATCAAAGGGTTTTTTCCTTTTAAAATTATCTCCATCTAAAGGAAAAAGTAACGAGAAATGTTAAAATGAACACCTTATTTAATACTTTGCATTTCAAATGCATCAACTGTTTTTCCTTCTTTTCTGTATCTTTAATAAAAGATTAGAAGAATTTTTGAGGGTGTGTTTGCCATAGTACTAAGCAGGCTGAGGTCTCTATATACCAAACTGCAGACTTTGTTAAAACTACTTAATGCTGTGACTGGGTTCTGTTAACACTTTTGGCTCATTTATTCCATCTTATTAATACAACAGGTACCACTGAAACAGAATCTTAGAGACATTTTAATTTGTCATCCACAGGCTGAAGTTGCTGTGCTTTTCTGGATCAAGCCCCCTTCCTCTGGGGTAATTTGTCTACCCAGATCCTTTTCGCAGCATTTCATATAAGGACTTTTTTTTGTTGTTGTTAGGAAAGTTGTCTGCAAAGATTGATTATAAACTAGTTATTTTTTTAATTGGCCAGACTCTTGCTTCTATTAGAATTAGCCTTCTAGAAAAGCTGTTTCATATAGAAAAGGTGAAAAACATAATACCTTAATTGAAAGTACTTGTACCATGAGAGACAGAGACAGTCAGTTGTGATATCCAAATAAGTTAGAAAAGTTTCTTTGCTGAACAGCTGTGCAACCATTTGGGAGGGCCATGGAAAACAATCTTTAAAGCTCTCTGGTTCGTGGTTTGGGTTAAAATCTGGATTATTTGCAATGGGGAAAAGTTCTTATTTTATCTGTAATTCTATCTAAAGCCTGTAGAATGGCCTTCTTGGCTGTTTAAGATTTGAATTCCCAATTATCGTATAGAATTTGTTGCCCTTCTGTACCCAAATATTTTCTGGAGGAGTGACTTCTCAGAATCTGGAAAATTTATAGCTAACTTTTCACATTTGGCATAATTTACTTTAAATCCAGATGTTTTTCCAAAGTCATGGATTTCTTTAGATACTAATATTAGGGGAATAATTAGTATAGATTTAAAAAAATATTACATCATCTACCTACAAAGCTTTTCTGATGTGTTCCTGGAAGTTTTATTTCTGTGAAAGAAGCATTCTCTGTTCTGTATCCTCTGTGCAAATGGCTCCATGGCCAGTGTAAAAAGTAAAGGAGATGATGGACATCCCTGCCTAGTCCCTCTGTGTACTTCAAACAGGGAAGATATAATCCCATTAATTTGCACAGCTGCTTTGGGGTTGGTGCAAAGAGAAGTTATCTGTTTCAGAAACTTGGGGGTCAATGTCCATATGAGACGAAACTTAAAACACTCCATTCTATTCGATGAAAAAAGTTTTCTCTGTGTCAAGTGATAATAGAAGAAACGGATTTTTTTTGATCTGGCATTGTGAATGATTCCAAATTCTTGTCAAGCATTGCCTGACATTTGGCTGTCCTTAGTGAGCTGATGCAGCTTTTGGCTGGTGTGTTGTAAGGACAGTAATGATCATCCCACATACTAAATACTTTCAAGGGGTATTTCTTTTCCCTCCATTTTCACTTCAGTGGTACTGCTATTTAGGTTCCAGCAGTATACAATACTGGAGTTAACTACAGGAGAACCTCTGAGTTCTGAACACCAGAGTTCTGAACTGACCAGTCAACCACACACCTCATGGAACCAGAAGTACGCAATCAGGCAATAGAGACAGGAAAAAGAAAGAAACACAGTACAATACTGCATAAAACATAAACTACTAATAAAATAAAGGGAAAGCAGCATTTTTCTTCTGCATAGTAAAGTTTAAAAGCCATATTAAGTCAATGTTCAGCAGTTAACTCTTGAAAGAACCACCAAAAAGTTTTGTTCGGAGTTACAAACAACCTCCATTCATGAGGTGTTTGTACTGTGAGGTTCTACTGTACTGTTGCAGAAAAGATAATGTTTTCCTTACTTTCAAAGTAGTGTGACAAAGTTGCTCCTCTGCCTTGGTGGGTCCTGCGCTTATTGGCGGATTTGCTCACCTCAGTGATCTTCCCCTCTGGTGGAACCCGCAGTCTGGGTCAACTCCTCCTGTGTTTGATCAGGAGTTGGGAGGTTTGGGGGGAACCCAGGCTCACCCTCTACTCTGGGATCCAGCCCAGGGCCCTGTGGATTGCAGCTGTCTATAGTACCTCCTGTAACAGCTGCATGACAGCTACAACTCCCTGGGCTACTTCCCCATGGCCTCCTCCAAACACCTTCTTTATCCTCACCACAGGACCTTCCTCCTGGGTCTGATAATGCTTGTACTCCTCAATCCTCCAGCAGCACACCCTCTGCCTCTGCCTCTCAGCTCCTTGCACCTCTTGCTCCCAGCTCCTCACACGCAAATCTCACTGACTAACTGGGAGGCTTTTAACTAGTTCCAGCCAGCCCTTGATTAGCTTCAGGTGTCCCAATCAATGTAGCTATTTCCACTGCCTTCTAGAAAGATCTTAATTGGCCCCAGGTGTCTTGATTAACCTGGAGCAACTGCCATTTGGTTACCATGGTATTAGGGATTTGTTTAGCCTGGGGCTAACATACCTGTTCCTCACCACTTTACTGTAGCCATCTGGCCTTGCCCCATCACAGCAGATTTCTGTGTATGTCGTTTCAGGGTGGGCTTGTGGATCATTGTTTCATATAATTGATTATCACTAGAACTGTTGGCATGTTAAATTCTAGGGAAGGTAGCTCCCCTGGTTCTTGCGTGGATTAGTAAGTGGACCAGGATTCTGGGAGACTATTCTTCCAGGTTGTCTGTCTGCCTCTAAATTAGAGAGGAACCTGTTAGTAAGGATTACTGAAGCTGTTATCAGAACTAATTTTACTACTGGCAAAACAAACAAGGTGGACAAGCTCTGATACACACTAGATATCTGCAGGACAACCTAGTTCTTGTAGGCTTCACTGTCTATTCCTCCAAGTCTGTAGTCCTGATATAGGCAGAGAGAATCTTGGTATCTTCAGGTTAGCATTTTGGTCCTCACCTTCAACCGCTATAGGATCAAACTTAAAGGATTTTAAACTGATTTCTTCTCAGATGCATCCTGTAGTGGGAGCATTATGATCCTTAAAGAAACTTTTTCACTATTATAATACTAGAAGTGATGGAAGAGGTAAAACTATTCTTTGTACATTTTGCTTTTACAGTACATCCTTTCCTCTGTAAAGTCACATCACCACTTGTTTCTCTGAGAAATAGAGAGTTATAGAAGAGCCAGAATGGAAAATTTAACTAATTATTTCTCTTCTGTGATTAACAGTCAAGGTCCAAATTTGTTGCTCAAGGTATAGTGAGGTCCAGACCCCAGAAAAAAAGTAGTAGTAATTAATAAGTAAAGAAAAAGATTTTGGCGTCTCTTTAAAATCGCCCAGTAGTCCGGATTTGGCTGGCAATCTGCCTATTGACTAACCCTGTACTAGTCTATCCCACCCATAAAATGTAAATATTGAAGGGGTCAACAGAGAATATGCATATTCTAAGTACATGCTGTGAGGTTTAGTTTACAAGTAAAGGAGAAGTTAAATTTAAGTAGAATTTCAGATATTCACTGTATAGAAGTAGTTCATGACCAGAGATCCTAGAAATCCGTTTGCCATGGAAAAATGCAGAATTTGCAGTTTTACAGAGAATCTTTCATTTTTACATTTTGTGAAAAAATTAAAATAATATATTAACTGCATTTTGCTGAAAGTTAGGGTAACCATATTTCCCAGAGTGAAAATGGGATACCACCTGGGGCTGACAGCCTGAGACGAGCTGTCCAGGGCCTGGCGTTGTCTCTGCCTCCTCGCAAAGATTCTTCTGTACCCACCCCCCCAAATAGGGTGCACCCCACTTTTTTGGCAAAACTGGGCATTTGATGATCAGTTGGCAAAAGCAAATGGGACAAATGCCCAGTTTTGCCAAAAAAAAGTCAGGACATTCAGGACAGGGCTTTAAAAGGGGACTGTCCTGGCCGAAACAGGACATATAGTCACCCTTGTTCAACTGATACTTCTATATAATGTGAATAGGGAAACTAAAGTTCAGCATTTCATTTTAATTGTGGAAAAACTGATTATTTTTTTTTATCAGAGAATTTTATTTTATTTTTTCTCACAGAAAATTAGGATCCCTGTTCATGAGCAGGAAAAGAAAAGGGCATGGCTGAGCAGATGGGTTGTGAGGCAATGTGATCTGCTCTGGATCCACTGAAATAGGGGTCAATCCAGTTGCCATGAGTAGTGTAATATTAATCACAGAAAGGAAACTAACCAGTAATACATTTTCTATTCTATCCCTTCTCTTTTCTCCATCTTCCCAACCTCACTACACCCCTCCCTCTCTTCAGTATGCAGTTTTGAAAAACTCTTAATGATTGATATGATAGCAGTGCTGTCATTCTTTTTAACAAAAGTCATTTTTGTTCTAGGTATTTTAATAGAGTCCCATTAAAGCTGTATTGCTGACTGAAATATTGGTATGAAGGGCTCTCACTGAGCAGAGCCCAGGAATTAAGAAGTCAAGAAATCGGCTGCTGCATTGCAAAAGAGCCTTGTGTGACACAGAATCTCCTGATTGGGGGGATCATTACTGCTATTATGACTCGACTTGCGTAGGAATTTTAAATTTCATCTGAATGTCAGTAATAACCCTCTTAGCAAATTATCCTGAATAAAATCACGAAGGCATTTTCTATAATAGGTGTTGAATTACTGGATAGATTTGCTAATTAAATACTCTTTTTGTTCTGCTGCAGTTGACATTACAGGGTACGATCTTGAACAATTATTCTCAACAGCTGTACTTTGTTAAGGGAAAAATTAACCACAAAGTTTATTTTTTTTTTTTACACTTGAAGTTGGCAGATTTTTTTGAAATGTGCTTGAAAAAAATTCCATCATCCAATTGGTAATGAGAAGATAAATATGCAGGTGTTGCTGTGAAATCAGATAACTGCAGACTGCCTTATTAATGAATTTAGTAAGCCTTTATAGCCTTCTGTTTTCTAGCTGTTGGCACTTGTAAGTGATCCTCTGTCATAATGAGTAATATTAACATATATGCCTGTCACCTGATGAACCTAACTTGTCTGTGACCCTCTTGTAATTACCTATATCAACTACGGTCCTCAGGGACAACTGAGAAATGTTCTTTGCATGGTCAAGTTCTTTTATTTAATGGGGGATCATCCTATCAGAACGTATGCTATTTTTCTAATATTATTGTGTTACACTATACCAGGGAATAGAAATCTACCTAGACTTAAGATCTCATTTTTGTGTATGTGTGTTTATACAAGGATGTGTATTTATTCTTTAGATCATATTAATATTAGCTCTTCTGTGTAGGAATTGGCTTACTTTGGATATCTGTATCAAGTTGCTTTTTATTCAAGAAAGAATGAAATGGGAAAATTAGAATAGTGGTGTTTGTATCTGAAAGAAGTCTTAGCCCTTATGTGACTATACGTTACAAACGTAACTTAAACCAGTGTGAGGTGACTAGGTAGATAAGTTGTGATGCAGTATGATCTGAGTCACATGGAAGTGGATAAGGGAAGTATTTGAGAATAATATACACATGGTATGTTTTGGACCTGACTGTATTTGACTGGTGTATCTGACGGTTTTGTTTCTAGAATACTTACAGTGTATAATGTTGCGTTTACACTAGATATTTTATTATGTTGAATTTTTTACCACTATTGCAACGCCACTTGAGGTAACAAAGATCAGAACTGTACTGTACTTTGTACAAGGACAGATAGTCTTGTGCTAAGGTGCACTAAGTGGGATTTAGGAAATTTGGGTTCAATTTCCAGCTGCGCCACAGACTTCCTGTGTGATTTTTGGGCCAGTCCTTGTCTCTCTGTGCCGTAGTTCCCCATCTGTTGTAGGAGGGGAGGCGGAGAGAAGGAATAAATAATACTTGCACTGTGTGTCGGTCTTGTCTATTTAGAGAATCAGAAGCTTGTATTGCAGTGCTACAGGTGTGAACCCTGCTGGCGATGCATTGGGGAAATAGCGTGAATGGCATTATACTTACATATAATAGAATTTGTATTTGCTCCCCCTCTCCTTTTTAAAGGAGATATTTCTTAAGTATATTAGGAACAAAGGGAATCCTAACAATGGCATTGGTACATGGTAACTGGAAATGATAGAAATGTCCATAATGCAGAAAAGGCAGAAGTGTTCAATAAATATTTCTGTTCTTTATTTAGAGGGAGAAAAGCCAGATGATGTATTTGTATCATATGATGATGACGCAATACTTTCCATTCCAACAGTAACTCAGGAGGCTGTTAAAGAGCAGCTACTACAGTTAGACATTTTTAAATCAGCAGATCTGGATAATTTGCATCCAAGCATTTTTTCTAAAAGGCTGGATCAGAAGCTTTCTGGACACTTACTGATTTTTCAATAAGTCTTGGAACACTAGTGAAGTTCCAGAGGACTGGAAGACAGCTAATGTTGTGCTAATATTTTTAAAAAAGTAAACTAGATAATACAGGTAATTACAGGCCTGTCTGACTAACTTTTGATCCCAGGCAAAACAATGGATGGGCTAATTTGGCAATCCTTCAATAGAGAATTAAAGGAGGGTAAAATAATTAATGCCAATCAACATGGGATTATGATGAATTAAGTTTAACTTTTTTTTAATTACAAGTTTAGTTGATACGTATAATGGTGTTGATGTGTGTACCTAGACTTCTGTAAATCATGTGTCTTGGAATTCCATGACATTTTGATTAAGAAACTAGAATGATACAAAATCAACAGTGGCACATGTTAAATGGAGTAGAACTGGCTAATAGATAGGTCTCAATGTAACCAAATGGGGTTTCATGGAGTGTGGAGGGGTATATTTCTAGTAGGGACCCACAGGAATAGTTTTTGGCTGTGTGCTATTTAACATTTTTATTTCATAGTGTGGATTAACTATTGGAATAAGTTAGCAAGGGTTGAGGTGCATACTCTATCAATGGAGAATTTTAAATCAAGAGCAGATGTTTTTCTAAAAGATATGCTCTAGGGGAAACAAGAATTAATTCATGAAAATCTCATGGCTTGTTATACAGAACATCAGAGTAGTTGATCACAGTGGTTTCTTCTGGTCTTTATGGATCTATGAAAACAAAAATTATAGGAAATTTACATATATTGAGAGTGTTATTAAAGTTGGAGAATGAGGCAATCAAAAGATAGGAAATGCCGGAGTTAAAATTGCAGCCAGAATTCTTCTGCCTTATGATCACATGAATTTAATTTCATTACGACATGCTATTTTATTTCCACAGGATCCCTCTCTGTTGAGCACTGTTTATTCCGTGCACTGCTGAATATATTAGGATAGTGTAGTGAAAGTTGCCTGTAGAACACATGTCATCTTCATTGTAGAATTGGCCAAGTGTATAGAGATTGAGGCTGGGGACTGAAGGAAGAAAAAGGATAGTCTCTTATGTTTAATGCTCTGCCCCAGACTTCTAGTGTGTTGCTTGGCAAATCACTTAAACTGAAATTTTCAAAAAATGCCACTGATTGTGTGCTCCTCTTTTTCAGAGTACCCAACTTGAGAAAATGGAGGCCTATGTTTCAGAAATAGCGCTGTGCACTCACAGGTGTTACTATAATCAATCTGAGTTGTGAATGCTCAGCATGTCTGGTAGTAAGGCATGTGGAATTCTCCCAGTGCAGAAACTGAGGCAGGGCATGTTTATGCTTATGCTACAGTGGCACAGCTGCGCCACTACAGCCCTACGCCAACGGGAGGGATTCGCCTGGCAGTGTAGGTAATCTACCTCCTCAAGAGGCGGTAGCTAGGTTGACGGAAGAATTTTTCCATCAATCTAGCGCTGTCTACACTGGGGATTAGGTCGGTTTAACTACTCTGCTCAGGGGTGTGGATTTTTCACACGTAGTTAAACTGACTTGATTTTCTACTGTAGACCAGGTGGAAGACAGCCATAGGGCTACCTTCTGAAGCTCTTCTTGCAAACTCTGTCATAGGGAGCATCTCAGGGGCGGGGTCTTTGAGAGCAGGGCAGCAGCAGACAGCAGTGTGGAAATTCTGGGCAGCACTGCCACCTATAGGTAAGCCTGGGAACACCGTTCTATCTTCAGCCCTCAGAATTGTCCAAATTGTGCTGGGGGCTGCGCTGGGTTTTAGAGCAGCCCAGGATTGCAAGGGCTTTTAAAGCTACTTGAGCCTCTATCCCTCCTTGCTGTGAGATTTGTGGGGTGCCTCCTGTCTAACCTTTCTCTTAAGAAGGTCTGGCTGATGCAGTTACATTTCTGGTGGCCAGTGATTGTGTTTCTATGCTAGAGTTCTCACTGTTCCCACCCCTGTGGTGAAAATTGTATGATGAAAAAAATCTGTTCTAGATAAATCCAAAGAGAGATTGTCGGTGATTTTAATCAACATGTTCGAATGTGAAGTGGAGATGGACTTGTGTTCAGGTTGGTTATGCAAATGTATTAGCTGGGAAGAGGTTTGTTGCTTTTTATTGTTAAAGTATTTGAAGGCTTGTGGTCATTAGAAATGTAGAAACAGTGTTAGCTGAGAAGTGGTGGTTGTTAGATAAAGACTGGGTGCTGATATAGGGTCAGAGCTAAGATTGCATGTGGAACCTTAATTATATATTTTCAAACTTGCAAAAAATATTTTGCTACTTTAACTTTGCTGTAGAATTTCATGTCTATCAAATGTCTTCTCTTATCTGACTTTGACTTTTTAGTATCACTTTTTTTTTCTTTTATTGGTACCCTGAGCACTTCCGTTTAAGGGTGTGTGTGTGTGTGGGTGTGTATTTATTTTTCCCTGTGTTAACTATCATGTGTTTCTCTCAAGAAAATTAGGTGGTACTTCTACGTAAGATTAAAATATAACTGGTACATTTAAAAAAAATCATGCTGAATAATCCTAGTTCAGTTTCTGCCCAGTTGGTAGAAAGCATCAATGGCATACCACACAAGTCCTTTCTGGGTCCCATGCTTCAGAAAATTTTCATTAATAACTTGGAGGCTAGGGTGGAGAGTGTGGCAATCAACTCTTTCGATGTTACAAGACTGAGAGAAATTGCAAATACTTGGGGAGAACTAAAATATAGCTTTCTTGATAAATTGGCGAAATAATTTAAAATCAGTTTAGTTTCAGAAAAGACACTTGTTAAATAGTTCATGAAAGAATGATAAAATACACAAATATGAAATAAGGGAGACTTGTATGGGCAGAAGTTCCTCAGATTTCAGAGCTTAATAGGAAATTTTTAATGAGTCAGTTCTACAACAGTCAATCTGCTGCCTTTCACCTTATCTCCCTCCAAAAATTGCAAATGTTATATTCAGATTATATTAAAATAAGCACCGAAATTATTTTGCCCCACTCCGCAGTAGCTGGGTCATAATTTGGATACAACATATTTTTGAGAGTGTTAAACTGTAAAAAGAGAGTTTGGAGTGTTGAGAGGAAGACATTTTTTAAAATGTGATAAAAGGTTTGCAATGTAAGACCAAAAGTAATCAAGCACTCATATTGTCTGAAGAAAAGTCTGAAAGACATAACTTGTATCTAAACTATGTTAAGAAAACATTGTTTGCAAAGCTTAAACACTTAAAAGTTAGGAAAACGTCAGAATTAAGGTTGTTCTTGTGTGTGGTGTAATATCTTAGGTTTTTTGGGTTTTTTTAAACACACTGGAAGAAAAAGTGCCACATGATGGAATTTCTTTTTTATCTCCTCTGCATTTGGTTCAGGTGGCTTTCTTATCCAGGGTTCCTGAGCCCAGTGGAGGGTGGGGGTGGTCATGTGATATGTCTACACAGGCTTCAGAGCCTGAGCCTGAACGTCTACATAGGTATTTTTACCACCATAGCCCAAGCCCTAGTCTGTTGACTCAGATTCACTGTTGCAGGCTGTGTAGACGTACCCAGAAAGCACAAGAGAGAGACAATCTCCCTGCTCACAGTTTAGGTGCCAGGACCTGGGGTAGACCTCAGCAGCTCAATGCTGCAATTGGAGAAGAAGCAGGACTTTCCCTACAAGTAATGTTCATATGGGTGCTCCCCTTCAGGGGTGCATGAACCCCTCAGGTACCTCTGAAGTGGAGCACTCATAGGAGGACACATCTGGAAGAACTTCAGTTACTGCACACAATAAGTAACCTCTCCTTAGCCTTAGGTTGGAGCATACGTACTGTAGAATCTTTGAAGAATTTAGCTGCTTAAAATCTAAGTCTGTACAGAGCATGTGTGAACTGTGATTCCCACCCCACCCCCCCAAACTTGGATAGATTTTCATGGAAACTGCAAAAGAAACATCCCTGACACAAAGGCCACCCCACTACCAAATTTCAAGTCCCTGCTGCAAAGCCTTTATAATAATGATGTTGGTATATTTATACAGAGGGATTAGTTATCACTAGCCAATGGGGACAAAGTCGCTGCAATGGTCTTTAGTCGCTGCAAGGAAAATGTATGTTAAACATTAGAAAAATATTTTTCTGAGTTATACATCAGAATAGTCCAGTTAGGGGCCATCTTTGACAATATTCATAGCTAGATTAAACAATCTTACCAATGGCTAAGGTATAACAAAATAGTTCCTAGCTTGAGGCATTATTAATGGACTAGAATGAGCTACTATAGATTCCAACAGCTTCCACCCCACCATCAACCTCAGCCTGGACCAATCTACATGGGAGGTCCACTTCCTAGACACTACGGTGCAAATAATTGATGGTCACATTAACACCACCCTATACCGAAAACCTACTGACCGCTATGCCTACCTTCATGCCTCCAGCTTCCATCCCGGGCACACCATAAGATCCATTGTCTACAGCCAAGCACTGAGGTACAACCGCATCTGCTCTAACCCCACAGACAGAGACCAACACCTACAAAATCTCCACCAAGCATTCTCAAAACTACAGTACCCGCACGAGGAAATAAGGAAACAGATCAACAGAGCCAGACGTGTACCCAGAAGCCTCCTACTGCAAGACAAACCCAAGAAAGAAACCAACAGGACTCCACTGGCCATCACATACAGTCCCCAGCTAAAACCCCTCCAGCGCATCATCAGGGATCTACAACCCATCCTGGACAATGATCCCACACTTTCACAGGCCTTGGGTGGCAGGCCAGTCCTCGCCCACAGACAACCTGCCAACCTGAAGCATATTCTCACCAGTAACTGCACACCGCACCATAGTAACTCTAACTCAGGAACCAATCCCTGCAACAAACCTCGATGCCAACTCTGCCCACATATCTACACCAGCGACACCATCACAGGACCTAACCAGATCAGCCACACCATCACCGGTTCATTCACCTGCACGTCCACCAATGTTATATATGCCATCATATGCCAGCAATGCCCCTCTGCTATGTACATCGGCCAAACTGGACAGTCTCTAAGGAAAAGGATAAATGGACACAAATCAGATATTAGGAATGGCAATATACAAAAACCTGTAGGAGAACACTTCAACCTCCCTGGCCACACAATAGCAGATCTTAAGGTGGCCATCCTGCAGCAAAAAAACTTCAGGACCAGACTTCAAAGAGAAACTGCTGAGCTCCAGTTCATCTGCAAATTTGACACCATCAGCTCAGGATTAAACAAAGACTGTGAATGGCTTGCCAACTACAGAACCAGTTTCTCCTCTCTTGGTTTTCACTCAACTGCTAGAACAGGGCCTCATCCTCCCTGATTGAACTAACCTCGTTATCTCTAGCTTGCTTCTTGCTTGCATATATAAACCTGTCCCTGGAAATTTCCACTACTTGCATCCGAAGAAGTGGGTATTCACCCACGAAAGCTCATGCTGCAAAACGTCTGTTAGTCTATAAGGTGCCACAGGATTCTTTGCTGCTTCTATAGATTCCTTCTGACTCAAGCCATTCTGTAAGCATTATTTAGAAATGAGAATATCTTTAACTCCAGTTATTAATTTTAAGACTATATTAATGTTGTTTAGGTGGGCTAATATAAAGAGAGATTCTGCTGCCAGTGCTGGTATTCCACACACGGGTATGCATGTTGCTCCATGTGCCTGAGATCGGAGATATGTAGCAAATAATGTCCATTGGTTTGACTTGTGCCTGTGCAATTGCTCTCTTTGTGCTCTAAACCGAGGTCATGGGCCAACATTTCTCTAGTTCCTTCTTACTGCCACATGGCCTGACTTGAAATCTTCTGTGTCCGAAATGATCTTCCTATACTTTCAAAATCTGTAAATATATATTGTGAGTATTTTTAGTAACCTGAGCCTTAGCTTTTTTTTTTTTTTTTTAGTATTTTTATAGCATCTCTCGCTTCTCCCTGTTTTGGGGAGCCTCTTCCCATGGAGAAGATATGCCCAGATTCCTTCGGTTTAAGGACTGTCTCCTTCCCACATTCCTTCTCCATCAGCGATAAACACAAGTGCTGCCTTTACTTCCTCTGAGAGGCTCATATCACTGCAGCATTTGTTCCTCCTTTTCTCCCTGAGCCCACTAGAGAAGAGAGCCCCATCTGCAGAAACATCTCCTGGAGAATGCCACGAGAACCCAGTTGGATCCAGACCAGGGAGAACCACCAGGACAATGACTTCAGACTGAACAGCACCTCTCTGAGCATGAGCGTCAGAACAGAGATCAAAAACGTTAAGCCAAAGAAACTTTCTCACAAGAGTAGAGGACATGGTCATAAGCATAAGGACAGATTCTCATCTAGGTCTGCCTCCAAGGAAAAGGATCCCTCCCCATCTTGGTCCAAGTTGGATGAGTCCTCATTCATGAGTCCTAAAGAATTAGGTCTACATAAATCTTCCAACCAAGAAGGGAAGGCACGAAGGAAGAAGGATCCAACTGTACCAGCTCTGATTCCATCTCAGAGACCGGAAGATTGGCACCACTGGCTCCAACTGGGAGTTCCATATCTCACCCAGTTGGCCCAGACAGTTTTGTTTTCCTGACCTTCTACAAATGTCAACCTGTCCTCCCATCTGTATCCAACCCTTTCTGTATTTAACTCATGAGAATGCTGAAATCAGGCATACCAACCCTACCCTCTTCACCTCACAGCCTGGAATTTGGATGGGTGTCAGGCATAGAACTTGCATGCTCAGAGAGGCTGTCCTAAGTGGCAGCAGGAAAGCTTTTCCACAAGAAAATCTTTTCTAGCTGATTGGAGGAGTTTCTCTGCTTGGAACTGTCAGCAGGAACAGTTATCTCCAGAGTCAGCAGGCATTCCTGTTGTTTTAGGCTTTCTCCTGTTCCACAAGACGTCAGGACTTCTAGCTTGCTGTGGATCCATCTGTCAGTAGTCAATGCCTTCCATCCTCTCACAGAAGGCGACTCTATCTTTATTCACGCAACAACAATTAAATTGCTGAAGTAGTTACACTGGACATTTGTGAGGCAACTACCTCGAGCTCTATCCTTACCTTTAAGAAGCATTACATCTTACTCCAGGCCTCTTCTGCAGTTGCAGCTGTGGGGACAGCAGTATTACAGACGTTCATACCAACTGCATCCTTGCACCCATCCTCTTGTTCAAATACTTCTTACCAGTCACCCACATGTGGAATCCACATAGTGATCAGAACTCAAAGAAGAAAGGCAGATTACTTACCTGTAATTTGGAGGTTCTTTGAGATGTGTGGTCCCTGTCTGTATTCCACTACCCAACTCCTTCCCCTCTGCTTTAGATCTTGTCTGATTTGTGAGAATAGGAGGAGCTTGAGAAGCGTTGGCCGATGCCCTCAGTTCAGAGCATTAGGGGAGCAACTGCACAGGTGAGGACCAACAGACACTGTTTGCTACAAATCTCTGGACTCAGATGTGTGGCACACATGGGCATCCATGTATGAAATATATATAGGGACCTTGAAGAACCTCCAGTTACATATAAGTAAGCTCCATTTAATGGTAGGTGAGCCAAGGATTTGTGTTCTTACTATGAGTATTAGGGTGGCTATATTTATTACCAGAAGAGACAAATAGTTTGCTTCAGGTGCTAAAGGAGCACTCAAGGACGATAAGGCCATTGTGGAGAAACTAAATGAATTCTTTGCATCGGTCTTCATGGCTGAGGATGTGAGGGAGATTCCCAAACCTGAGCCATTCTTTTTAGGTGACAGATCTGAGGAATTGTTCCAGATTGAGTTATCATTAGAGGAGGTGTTGGAACAAATTGATAAATTAAACATCAGTAAGTCACCAGGACCAGATGGTATTCACCCAAGAGTTCTGAAGGAACTCAAATGTGAAATTGCAGAACTACTAACTGTAGTCTGTAACCTATCATTTAAATCAGCTTCTGTACCAAATGACTGGAGGATAGCTAATGTGATGCCAATTTTTAAAAAGGGCTCCAGGGATGATCCCGGCAATTACAGGCCTGTAAGCCTGACTTCAGTACTGGGCAAACTGGTTGAAACTATAATAAAGAACAATATTGTCAGACATATAGACAAACATAATTTGTTGAGGAAGAGTCAACATGGTTTTAGTAAAAGGGAATCATGCCTCACCAATCTACTAGAATTGTTTAACAGGGTCAACAAGCATGTGGACTAAAGGGTTCCAGTGGATATAGTGTATTTAGATTTTCAGAAAGCTTTTGACAAGGTCTCTCACCAAAGGCTCTTACTCAAAGTAAGCTGCCATGGGATCAGAGGAAAGGTGCTCTCATGAATTGGTAACTGGTTAAAAGATAGGAAAAAAAGGATAGGTATAAATGGTCAGTTTTCAGAATGGACAAAGGTAAATAGTGGTGTCCCGCAGGGGTCTGTACTGGGACCAGTCCTATTCAACATAGTCATAAATGATCTGGCAAAAGGGGTAAACAGTGAGGTGGCAAAATTTACAGATGATACAAAATTACTAAAGATAGTTAAGACCCAGGCAGACTGCGAAGAGCTACAAGAAGATCTCTCAAAACTGGGTGACTGGGAAACCAAATGGCAGATGAAATTTCATGTTGATAAATGCAAAGTAATGCACATTGGAAAGCATAATCCCAATTATAAATATAAAACCATGGGGTCTAATTTAGCTGTAACCACTCAAAAAAAAGATCTTGGAGTCATTGTGGATAGTTCTCTGAAAACATCCACTCAATGCGCAGCGGCAGTCAAAAAAGTGAACAGAATGCTGGGAATAATTAAGAAAGGGATAGATAATAAGACAGAAAATATCATATTGCCTCTCTATAAATCCATGGTATGCCCACATCTTGAATACTGCATACAGATGTAGTTGCCCCATCTCAAAAAAGATGTATTGGAATGGAAAAGGTTCAGAAAAGGGCAACAAACATGATTAGGGGTATAGAATGGCTTCTGTATGAGAAGAGATTAATAAGACTGGGACTTTTCACCTTGGAAAAGAGATGGCTAAGGGGAGATATGATTGAAGTCTATAAAATCATGACTGGTGTAGAGAAAGTAGATAAGGAAGTGTTGTTTACTATTCTCATAACACAAGAACTAGGGGTCACCAAATGAAATTAATAGGCAGCAGGTTTAAAACCAAATAAAAGGAAGTATTTCTTCACACAATGCGCAGTCAGCCTGTGGAACTCCTTGCCACAGGATGCTGTGAAAGCCAAGACCATAACAGGGTTCAAAAAAGAACTAGATAAATTCATGGAGGATAGGTCCATCAATGGCTATTAGCCAGGATGGGCAGGGATGGTGTCCCTAGCCTCTGCTTGGGAATGAGCGACAGGGGATGAAGCTGGGAATGAGCAACAGAGGATGGATCACTTGATGATTACCTGTTCTGTTCATTCCCTCTGGGGCACCTGGCACTGGCCGCTGTCGGAAGAAAAGATACTGAGCTAGATGGACCTTTGGTCTGACCCAGTAGGGCCGTTCATATATTCATGTTTTGAAAAACAGAAACATTTGGAATTAACTATGTGATGGATATTTTCATATGTTAACTTGTAATTATATCATACATTAATCTTCGATAATTTTTTTCATTTCAGATTTTGATGCATACTAAGGAGATGGTGCAGAAGGTAATGCTGAACATTTTCATTATTCAACAACCCTTAAATAGCACACCCGGTGAAATTTTTTATTTTAAGAAAATTGTAACCAAACAAACATGAAATCACTTCTTTGGATGCCTAGTTTACAAATGTAATCCTTCCTAATGGATTATAGCTTTTTTCCTTCTCTTAACACCGATGTGATCTAGCCCCTACTTGAAGCCTGTGTGAGAGTGTTTCAAGCAAATTAGCAACAGTGCTAATTAGAGTTTACTCACAGGTCTGTTACACTCTGTGTTCTAGTGTTTTACTAGGAATTTTTTTTGGCTCCCTTTTTATTGTATTATATGGTGATTATATACTATTTGGAGTTTAATATGGATTTGTTTAACTGCACTGACCTCTCCCACCATTAAAGACATCTGGTCTTCGTCTGTCAAGGTGATAAGATCCCACTGGATTTATTGCTAATCCTGAATATCTGGGTAGCAATAATGGTGACAGTTGCCTTCTTTCACCTCTACCTTGCTAGGAAATTATGCCTATCTTCTGTTCTTGTGAGTTTTGACCTGGATATAATTCATTGTGGTGTTATGGTGGCTTTTTTCTGCTAAGGAGGCAGGCTAATCTGCTCTGCACAAGAAGGAGTTTGTGTGTTCATCTCCAGATACAGTAGTTCAGTCTGGAGATGAAAAACACATGGAACACTGTGGTTATTTCTTTATCCAAAAGCAAAAATACATTCTCTTTCAAGGCTTCTGGCCAATGTAAGGACTAAACATAAGAGGAAGACTGAGTCAAAGCCTAACTCTTTCAGAACACATTGAAAGAGTTGTTTTTTGGCAAAAGCCACCTTAAAAAAATACTGAAATGGCGGAGAGAGAAGACTTGTAAACCAAATGCTGAATCTGGAAGAGGTGAAGAAAGAGCAGAGTCCACAATGAATAGCTTCATAATGCTCTTATTTGACTGATAGATACAGTAATTATGACTGTGATGGTTTCCCTTGAAATTTGTCAGACAAGTGATGTTTCTTTTATATGATGTGGGTACTTTGCAGCAGTGTTGTGGTGATCACAAATGGATCTTCAGGCTATCATGTTACTCTTCAAAGATGTTGGCTATAAGGAACCATACCTTGTCTTGAATAGTCTGAATGTATCTGTCAGTCTCATGGTCTTTTCTCTCTCCCCTCTCAGCCAGTTGATAACAATAGGGATGGAACTCTTAAGACCAGAATTGTTCAATTATTTTCTTCCACTTTTTATTTACAGCATTCTATACCCCATATGGTGTTGAAAAATAGGATAACTGGCAAAACGTACAACTGAAAAGTCTGCTTGATTTTTCCTCTTTTAGCATTTACTTAGTTGTCTCATGCTTGATTTTTGCCCCTTGAATACACACACGTATACATATATATTTACATGTATACATTTTAATGAAACCTAAACTTTTAAATGAAATCCTGCTTTGCATTATTTATATAGTTTATGGTTAAACTAGTAATGCGTTGTGTAAACATTTTGCTCAAATTTTGAAAATGCTTCGGAATGCAATATAGAATCATAGAATTGTAGACTGTTCGGGATCTTAAGAGGTCATCTAGTCCATTCCCCTTGCACTCATGGCAGGACTAGTATTATCTAGATCATCCCTGGCAGGTGTTTGTCTAACCTGCTCTTAAAAATCTCCAATGATGTAGCGTTCACAACCTCCCTGGGCTATTTATTCCAGTGCTTAATAGCCCTGACAGGAAGTTTTTCCTAATGTTCATCCTAACCCTCCCTTGCTGTAATTTAAGCCCATTGCTTCTTGTCCTATCCTCAGAGGTTAAAGAGAACAATTTTTCTTTCTCCTCTTTGTGACAACCTTTTATGCACTAGAAAACTTGTCATTTCCCCTCTTTGTCTTCTCTTCTCCAGATTAAACAACCCCATTTTTTTCAATCTTCCCCCATAGGTCATGTTTTCTAGACCTTTAATCATTTTTGTTGCTCTTCTCTGGACTTTCTCCAATTTGTTCACATCTTTCCTAAAACGTGGCGCCCAGAACTAGACACAATACCCAGTTGAGGCCTAATCAGCACAGTGTAGAGTGGAGAATTACTTCTCGTGTCTTCCTTACAACACTCCTGCTAATACATTCCAGAACGATGTTTGCTTTTTTTGCAACAGTATTACACTGTTGGCTCATATTTAGTTTGTGATCCACTATGACCCCCAGATCCCTTTCCGCTGTACTCCTTCCTAGGCAGTCGTTTCCCATTTTTTATGTTTGCAAGTGCTTGTTCCTTCCTAAGGGACTTTGCATTTCTCCTTATTGAATTTCATCCTATGTACTTGAGACCATTGCGAATTTTAATCCTATCCTCGAAAGCACTTGGAACCCCTCCCAGCTTGGTATCGTCCGCAAACTTTGTAAGTCTACTCTCTGCCATTATCTAAATCATTGATGAAGATATTGAACAGAACCAGATCGAGAACTGATCCCTGCAGGACCCCATTTGATATGCCCTTGCAGCTTGTTTGTGAACCACTGATAACTACTCTCTGGGAACGGTTTTCCAACCAGTTACACACCCACCTTATAGTGCCATCTAGATTGTTTTTAACTAGTTTGTTTATGCGAAGATTATATGAGACAGTATCAAAAGCCTTACTAATGTCGAGATAGACCAGATCTAGTGCTTCCCTCCATCCACAGGGCTTGTTACCCTGTCAAAGAAAGCTATTAGGTTGGTTTGACGTGATTTGTTCTTGACTATCTATGCTGACTGTTAGTTACTGAAGTACTGAAGTTATTGGTCTGTAATTCCCTGGGTTTTCTTTATTTCCCTTTTACTAGGTTGGCACTATATTTGCCCTTTTCCAGTTCTCTAGAATCTCTTCCATCTTCTATGACTTTTTGAAGATAATTGCTAATGGCTCAGATATGTCTTCAGTCACCTAGTATTCTAAGATGTATTTCATCAGGCCCTATTGTCTTGAAGACGTGAGTAATGAGCCTACTCTGTCCTTGGTCTTCCTCTTGCTTCTAATGTATTTGTAGAATGTTTTCTTGTTGCCCTTTGTCTCTAGCTAGTTTAATCTCATTTTGTGCCTTGGCCTTTCTAATTTTGTCCCTACATACTTGTATTATTTGTTTATATTCATCCTTTGTAATTTCACCTAGTTTCCACTTTTGGTAGCAGCTTTTTGAGTTTGATATCACTGACGATATCCTGAATAAGCCAGCATGGCATTTTGTCTTACTTCCTATATTTTGTATGCAGTGGGATAGCTTGCCCTTGTGCCCTTAATAATGTGTTTTTGAAAAACTGCAAACTCTCTTAAGCTGTTTTTTCCCTTTGACTTGCTTCCCGTGGGATCTTATCTACTAAACCCCTGAGTTTGTGAAAGTCTTCCTTCTTGAAATCCATTATCTTTATTGTGCTGTTTTTCCTCCAACCATCTCTAAGAATAATGAACTTTGCCATTTCATGATCACTTTCACCTAAGCTGCCTTCCACTTTCAAATTCTGAATCAGTTCCTTCCTATTTGTCAAAATCAAATCTAGAACAGCCTCTCCCTTAGTAGCCTTCTCCAACTTCTGAAATAAAAAGTTGTCTCCAATACATTCCAAGAACTTGTTGGATAATCTGTGCCCTGCTGTGTTATTTTCCCAACGGATATCTGGGTAGTTGAAGTCCCCCATCACCACCAAGTCCTGTGCTTTGTTTGGATGATTTTGTTAGTTGTTTATAAAAAGACTCACCCACCTTTTTTTCCTGGTTAGGTGGTCTGTAGTAGACCCCTACCACTATCCTTGTTTTTTAAATCCCTTTTATCCTTACCCAGAGACTAGATAAAGTAAGGTAAAAGAGAGGTTGTTTTGTAATTCTTTTGTTTAAAGCTGCTTGTTTTATTTAGATGAACCTTGAAGTGATTTATGGAGATACAGATTCCATTATGATAAATACAAATAGCACCAACCTGGAGGAGGTTTTCAAGCTGGGGAACAAGGTAAGGGAATTTTGAAGGAAAAAAAATATTTCTCATAGACTTCATACATGGGTGTTACAAGAATGTGTGTGAGAGAAACACTACACATAAATTTAGTGAAAAAAGGTTTGGGTGTCCTAAATGTGTCATCTGTTGGAATGTATACAAATGCAAGACAAAAATATAGGAGACCAATTTCAGCATACGAAGGGTTTGTGCATTGCTTATGATGAAAGAAAGGGTAGATGGATTTCCTAAATGCATGTATTTTCAAGAGGTGATTTGAAGAAAGAGGGGAGGGGGATTCTAATGAGGTGAGAATGAGGAGACTGGTGCAGAAGGAGCCATGATAGAAAGGGAGCTAAGGAAGAAATAAGGTGAAAGGACTGGCATCTGTGCAGGAAGTGGAAAAGGATACAAAGAAAATTGAGAGAAGAACTGTAGGAGGAGGCAGGATAATATAGAGCCTCACAGTTGAGGGTAAGAATCTTGAATTTTACGAGGAGCTGATGTAGGGCAGAAAGTTTACACTATGAAGCAAAGTTGTGGCACAGTCTTTGGCTTGGCATAGCATTTTGAACACACTTAAATGTTTTTTAGAAATTAATTTTCTATATATTCTTGGTTGCTGTGCTACATGAGACGAAAGAAAATATACTACTCTCTTAAGACTGTTTGGAAATTTAAAGTTAGGGTTGACGCTCTGTGCTGTATATGGTCTAGTTGTGTCATTATATGGCAGCAGATATTACCTCAGTTCAATAGAACAATCCTGATTTAGGAAAGTACTTATGATCTATTGATGTCAATGGGACATAAGAACACTGTTAAAATTAAGCATTGTTTGTTCGGTATATGTGGTAATTATTTTTCTGCAATACAGCATCTCCCACTATTCTGGACGTGTGGGCTGCTCTTCTCTTTCTATAACTCACGAGGGTGGATCAGCATTTTGGCACCACACAGTCTGGCTATATTACCACTGCTCCTGCTTGCTGCCAGATTCTTTGCCTCCACAGCAGCAGATGGAGGTGATTTCTTTTACTCCTGCCCTTCCTCCTCCTCCTATTTTAACTTTTCTGCTCAGTTTTTTGGGCAGTGGGGAGCAGTATTCTCCCTCCTCGGCATTCCTCCTCCTCCCTGGGTTGGTTACCCCTTTGGGGATTAAACTTTCCTGGGCTTCCACAGCAGCATGTCCCTGTCGGCTCCTCTGCCGGGTCAAATCCAAGCATTGTTCTCTATGTGAGGCAGCTTTCCTAGGCTTGATAGATGGCGAGTTGTGCCCAGCCTGGACTCAGCCTTCTGTCCCTGACTTTGTTAGGTCCCAGGGCTGAGAGTTGGACAGGCAGGTGGGGTCACCGTACTACTGAGGCAGCTGTGATTCTGATGTGGGGGAAAATGGAGCAGGAACCCCAGTGCAGAGCAGAGAGAGCCTCCAAAAGTGAGGGGGTAAATCCCAGGAGGCGTCTGCAGAACGAATTGGGGAGGCTTGAGGTGGCCACAAATTCTCCTCCCCGCCCCCGCCAATTTGAAAATGGTTCCCAAGTAGAAAAGAAGCAGGGCTTCTATTCAGCTCCACCTCCCAAAGCTGACCAGGAGAGTTCCAAAAACAAATTTCCCCTCCCATCTTCGGGACTGGAACACAGTGGGGAGGATTCTGAGACAGACCTCTCGAGAGGGCCCCTGGTCCTAAGGCAAGTGGCAAAAGGCCTCACCAAAGCTGCAGCAGAGCTTCTCCTCCTCCAGTAGAAAGGTGAGTTATCTGGCTCTGAAACCTGACAGGCTCCTGTCAATAAGCCTCAGAGCAGATTGCTCCCTTAAAAATCCTCCCGAAGCTGCAATACCGCTTCACTTCTCCTTCAAGGAAGTGATTAAGGATAAATGGAACAAGCCTGATCCAGGCAGCATATTAACAAGAGTGACCTCAGGCTCTATAACATTCAAGAACCAAAGGGCTCTATTGTTGAGATACTGAAGGTTGACTCCACTGTAGCGTTCCTTGCCAGGGGTATGGTTATTCCCTCAGAAGGGGAGTTCTACCCAAAAGAACCCGCGGATAGAAAGATGGAAGTCACTCTGAGGGCTTTGAAGCCACTTTCACCACCCTCTGTGCGTCTCTGGCAGATAACTGTTTTGCAAGAGTCTCTCTTTCCTGGTTGAAAGATTGCAAAGGGTTGTTTTAGAGAAAGTAATCCTAGCAACAGCGTTTGTAGCTGATGCCTTAATGGATGCAATGAAGTCCTCAGCCCAAACTGTGTCTTCCAGCTCAGTAGCAAGGCACCATCTATGTCTCTGACCCTGGAAGGTGGATGCTCACTCTAACCAGGTTCTGTGGTCAGCCAAGTTTACAGGCTCTCTTCTTTTTGGAGAAAAGCTGGAGGGTGACAATGCAGCAAAATCCCTTCCCCACTAAGCACCCTCAGGAGAGATATAGACTGGCCTTCACAGGGAGGTGATTCTTTCACTCCTCTTCCTCACAGGTGTACCAGTGAAGGGACAACAGATGAAACTAAGGTCTAGCGGGAAAGTCCAGTGGGACCTCAGCTGCCCCCCCCAATCCATTTTATGATGATCACATAGGTCTCTGCCCAAAAATGAATCTAGGGGCCAGGACTTCCCATTTCCTAGAGGAATGGTTTTCATTGATCACAGACAACTGGGTCAAGGAAATAGCCAAAGATACTCCCTTGAGCTGTGAGCTCCACTCCAACTGTTTTACATCCAGCCAATGCAGCTACAACAATCTCATAAAACACAATCCGATGCAGAATGAAATATCTCATCTTCTAGAAATGGGGGTGATAGTGTTCCCTTAGACGAAAGGTTCTCTGGGTTCTACTCCATCTTCTTCTTGTACAGAAGCATACAGGGGGTATTAGCACCATTCTTGATGTCAAAATGTCTAACAAGTGGATGAAGAAAATGAAGTTCCAGTTGGAGATCCTGGCCTCTACAGTGTCATCCCTCCCCCAGGGGCATTTCTTGACTTCAGTAGATCTAGTGGACATGTATCTTTATACACCCATCAGACCGTGCCACAGCAGACTTCTGAAGTTCACCTACAAGAGCAAACATTTATTAGTACCAAACACTCCTGTTCATCCTGTCCTTGGCTCCCAAAACATTTACAGAGGAATTGATGATAATAGCCAGAGTCAGGTCACAAGGAACTCATTTGTACCCCTTCCTTGATGGCATCTCCATCAGAGTTTCATTGCAGTCAGCAGCAGACAGGGGCAAGTCTTGGACTTTGAATCTCCTATAGGCTCACAGCTTCGACATTGATGCCAAGAAAAGTTCTCTGGTTCCACCCAGGAATTTATTTTCTTGCTCCAGAGGTGTAGGAAAGCTACAATAGCTTTATGCCTCTGACTGCTAGGACTCTTGGTGTCATACGTAGGGATCACTTGGTGGTCACAATTATGCATCAGAAGTGTTCACGCCTTCATACTAAAAGTGTTGGACCTCTCCCTGGAACATATGAAAGATGAAATACGGGTTCCGACACACATGTTCAACTCCTTAGGCTGATGGTCAGCCTATGACCTCATCCGCAGAATATTGTCCATCTAGGTGTCTGGTTGGTGAGTCTTGCCCACATGCTCAGGGTTTAGCTGATTGCCATATTTGGGGTCAGGAAGGAATTTTCCTCCAGGACAAATTGGCAGCGGCCCTGGAGGTTTTTTGCCTTCCTCTGCAGCGTGGGGCACAGGTCACTTGCTGGTGGATTCTCTGCACCTTTAAGTCTTTAAACCATGATTTGAGGACTTCAAGAGCTCAGACATAGGTTAGGGGTTTGTTACAGGAGTGAATGGGTGAGATTCTGTGGCCTGCATTGTGCAGGTCCCTTTTGACGTTAAAGTTTGAGTCTATGATTTCCAGATCCTTGAGTTTTCACAACCATTGCCAGCCTGGATGGCTGAGGAGCTCACTTGGACACCCAAACAGACCATGGCCTCTGGAGTGAGGAGAAAAAAAGGGTCACAGCATAAACATCTTAGAGCTGAGAGTAGTCAAGCTAGCTCTGCAATCAAGCCAGCCCACCCTAATAGGGAACCACATGCTGCTTCAATCAGACAGTACGACTGCAGTTGCATATTTAATCAACCAAGGGAGGGGGGAGCAAGGAGTCCAGTGCTACACGTAGAAGCAGTAGAAATAATGAGGTAGGTGGAACAATACTTCCTTTCATTCAGAGTGATCCACATCAAAGGGGGACCTGAACCAAAAGATTGTCTGGCTCAGCAGGTGCAGAGTCGTCAGTTCTCAGTGGTGGTTGAATGAGGAGATTTTCTGCCTTATCATTCAGACTTCCTTCAACCAACCTGTTCATGAATCATACAAATGCAAAGAGGCCAAAATTGTTCAGAAGGGAGGCAGAACCCAGATCCACGGGGATAGACGTCTTATAGCATAGTTGGCCTCAGGGTCTACTTTGTGTATCTACTATTTCCAGTATTGGGGAAGGTAGTCCAGAAAATAAAATGAGAACAGACGATGGTAATTGTGATAACTCATTGTTGGCCAAGGAGACCTGTGTTCTCAAACCTGATAAAGCTGAAACTGAAGCACCCATTCCTGCTTCTGTGAACATCCTTTTGAAGGTCCTCTTCTTCATCCTGATTGAAGTGGCATCAATAAAAGCCAAGATATTGAGAGGGAAACGCTAGAAAGCTCAGTCTGTCCTCCGTAGTCAATAAGATATTGCTTTCATCTAGGAGAGTATAGATACTAAAAGCGTACTCCTGTATCTGATCTGGATTCAACATCTGGTGCCAAGAGCACAATGCAAATCCCAGAAAACAGCCATTCTGTACGTCCTTCAAGAAGGCCTAGACAGGCCTTCGGCCCAGTATCGTTATGTTTCAGGTTTCTGTCTTTAGTACAGTGCTATTTGCAGGATCCTCTGCCTCCTGGGCAGACAATCCACAGGTAGCCAGATTCCTTCAGGCGTTCTGGTTAGCCAGATTTGAGGGCAAGGCCACTCTTCCCGAAGTGGGCCCTTCATAATCCTCTCTACATATGTTCACTGTTCATTTACTTTCCAGATGTCCAGAGTTGTGGGACATGCTGGGCTGCAGAATGGAAAATTTCTTAGCAATGATTTCCTTTCTGCAGCACTGTCTCCCACAATTCTATCCACCTTGGATGGCTTATGAGTCAAGAATCAGATATTAAGTGAAGTCGTTGCCATATGACTGTCTTCCTTGGTCTGGTGTCCACAGATATTTTGTTATCTCTGGAGTATGTGTTAATGTTTTACAGTTTAGGAATCATTCATCTGGCAGCAGGTGGAACCAGAAGGGGCATGGGAGACTGTGCAGCATCAAAATTCTGATCTACCTCTGTGAGCTGCAGAGAGAAGAGAGCAGCGTGGATATCCAGAATGGTGGGAAATGCTGATAGCAGAAAGAAAATTATCAGCCACAATTTTCTGTACCTTAATATAAGCCAACATGCCATACAAATACCTACAGTCAGTGTAAGGTTATCTAGTCCATTTCTCATCCAGTGTAGCATTGTATATTTACTAGTCTCTTTCTAAGCGTGCCTAGCTTCAGCCACTTCCCAGAAGAGATTACACTGGTTAATCTCATTATCGGGAAAATGTCCTTGCTCTTCAGCATACACTTTTCCTTTCTTATTTTTTTCAGTTACTACTTACATGGTGTTTAATTCTTTGTTGTGTCGGTTATCAATTTTTTGAAGTCCAATGGAAATTGTTAGTTAAAGACCAATCTCAAGATATTTAAAACTAGACTGGAAAACTACGAAAGAAATTCTAGGAATAATCCTATCTTGGCATGGGTGTGATCAAATAGCTCCCATCCATATCTAACTTCTGTGAGACTGAACAAGGAGAGAGGAGTTTCCACTCAGTGGGAGAAGGGGGAAGAATCAAGACACCAGTAAAGGAAAATTAAGTCAGAACAGGTTTTGGGGGGAGTGAATGATGCAAAGATGCATTGTGAAAGAAGTGAAAAGAGAAATGATGTGAGGAAAGAAGGGAAGCTCCTGACCAGCCAGCATGGGAACCAGGAGCCAAGCTTGTTTTCTAAGCTACACACATTTGTGTGTTCCTAGATTTTATTTTTTTCCTTTGAAGGGTTGATAAGAGAAAAGAGGGAAATTTCATCTTTTGCCCAACAGAAAGATGGCAACCCAAGCCTTAACTCACACTTCTGTAGTCAAGTGAGATGGGGCCCACTTCTAGAAACTACACATAAAGTGGGAGATAGGAAAAATGGAGTATTTCATCTTTTCCCAGAAGAGTTCAGGTGATTCTGTGATAGCCAGCACCCAGTATATTTTATTTATTATTTATTTAGAAAAGCAAAACACACAAAAACAACCAAGCATGGGCTGCTCGCTCAGTTCCTCCCGATATTCACAAACAATATTTATTTTGACACCCCCCCTACTTTGTCCAGGAATGCAGCTATAGCACAGTAGCCACCTTCTACCTGGAACTGAACTTTTTATATCTGCTCCTAGTCATTAGGTTCAGCTGCTCCTGTTTCCGTCCCCTTGCTTCCTCAATGCTGTACTGCTCTGGGTTCAAAGTTTTCTCTGCTCAGGCAGACATTGCCTGTTTTTGAGTTAGAAACTGGGCTGGGGTGGAACCATAAGTATGAGAGGACCCTTTTTAGAATCCTGGAAGGTCTGTACTGCTCATCACACTGAATTATAAATCCCTGGAAAACATGCTCCATGCTGGAAATAATGTCATAACCTTAACTGTAATGGTAGTTAATAAGTACTACTATACTGAAGACATCTGTTCAGTCTATAAAATATGTCTATATAAGCACACAACATAGTCTGACTGCTATGCAACTTCAGCCTGACGCATGTATTGTTGAAAGTAATGTTTGTTCATAATTACTGAGATGTTGCATTTGGTTTAATGATGATAATGTATCACAGATTAAAAGTGAAGTGAACAAGCTGTACAAATTATTGGAGATTGATATTGATGGGGTCTTCAAGTCCCTGCTACTGTTGAAGAAGAAGAAGTATGCTGCTCTGACGGTGGAGCCAACAGGAGATGGGAAATACGTTACCAAACAGGAATTGAAAGGATTGGACATAGTCCGAAGAGACTGGTGTGACCTTGCAAAAGAAACTGGAAAGTGAGTTTTGCTTTTAATATTGACTATTTTCATCTCATGCTGTATGACTCTTGAAAAATAGACAAGTATCAGAGGCTAGAAGAAGCAAGAAAATCCTGTGGCACCTTATAGACTAACAGATGTTTTGCAGCATGAGCTTTCGTGGGTGAATACCCACTTCTTCGGATGCAAGCAATCTTCAATAACATGTGAGCTGCTAGATGTTGCTAATTCCCCTCTCACAGGAAAAATGTTGCTATTGTTTATAGCCAAGTGTTCAGGTTCTAAGTGATTGCCATATGTGAGGTCAGGAAGGATTTTTTCCTTAAATCAGATTGGCAGTGCCAGTGACCTTGGGGTTTTTTCATCATCTTCTGCAGCATGGGGTGCAGGTCACTTGCTGAGATTACCTGGGTATATCTCAATCAGTTCCCTGCCATTGCAGTGGCCTTGGGTATTGGTGCACTTTGGTCCCTTCTATTCTTCTCTTGTGGTCTATAATGATATACTCTCTTGAGGGCCATCACCTAATTTCAGTTGTTGGGTTTGGTGTGTGGGCGCTGGGTAGTGTTGGTGGCCTGTGATATATATAGGAGGTCAGACTAAATCATCTGGTGGCCCACTCAAGTCTTTAAACTCTGAGTCTTAATCCTGTGTTAAGTACAGAAAGTGCTTTAACTAATTTTTAAAAACTCAGAACCGCCTATCAAAATATTGAAAGATTTTAAGACAGTAACAGATTATGTGTGTTTACTTAAAAAGCTCTATTTTTACTGTCTGTTGGTCTCACTTTCTTGTAAATCTTAAATTTGCATTTCCACTGAAGCAATGAGATATATAGCACGATAAACCTGAATTCAGGAATTGTGAGAAATGTATGTATACTCGCATGTTTTATCATTGGTTTGGGTTCTTAGGTTGAGAATTTTGAAGGAGGCGTAGGGAGTTTGATACTAAACCTTAGCAAATTACAGCTTTAAAGAGTTGTTAATAAATGTTAAGCTCGCAGAAGCGCTCAAAATATAAGATGTGGTCACTGTCCTGAAGAGCTCTTTTGTCATTCATTTAGATCCTTTTATTAAAGAAGATGGTATGTGGTATCAATGATTATTTGATTTATTGGCATTTACTATATGCAGCATTAAAAGGTAATAATTGGAGATATACCAATCTCCTAGAACTGGAAGGGACCTCGAAAGGTCATTGAGTCCAGCCCCCTGCCTTCACTAGCAGGACCAATTTTTGCCCCAGATCCCTAAGTGGCCCCCTCAAGGATTGAACTCTCAACCCTGGGTTTAGCAGGCCAGTTGCTCAAACCACTGAGCTATCCTTCCCCTATTAGTTTAAATACATTATGGCTCCAAATCTACCCAGAAATTGATGCCTCTTTATCTGTAAATATACACTACACTCTTGCTTACTATTCTTAACTCTTGTATTTTCTAAGAAAAGATGCATCATAATAGAAACAAATTTCCCCAAGTTAAGAATGTATTAGTAATTAAAGCAATACAAATGTTTGTCAGTGTTCTTCAGTGACTAAGTACTGCAGCTGGCAGACCCTCTGTATACATTTTTCCAGAAATAGGCAGGAAGTTAGTGAGCTGATTTCATATTCAAATTTTCTCTCGTTTTGGATACCTGTTGTGGATTAGTAAATGTCAAAAACACAACTGGGGGGGAACATTAGAAATGCATTGGGTCCATCATTTAAAATAGTTTCAAGATTAAATAATTGAAATTTGAAGTATCCTAATAAAATAATTAAAACATGTGAGAGATTATGGGAAAAGTGTTAATAAATTTGAAGTAAACTTTGTCCTCTGTCTGTTTGTAGTTTTTAGAGATAACAAAGAGAGAGATGCACATATTTACTATGGTGTTTTTTAAATACTAAGATACCCTCTGTATCTTAAAGAAAGTTTTGTTTGCTTCTACTACTTTACAGCTATGTAATTGGTCAGATTCTTTCTGACCAATCCCGAGACACAATTGTGGAAAACATTCAAAGACGGCTAATAGAAATTGGAGAAAATGTGATAAATGGCAGAGTCCTAATAAGTCAATTTGAAATCAACAAGGTAAATGGTATCACTCATCAGCTACTGCTAAGATTTCCAGGTTTCTTTCCCCACCCCTAAAACTATTTTGCAAGACTTTTGTGGTTAAAGATGCTGTAGTACAGTGTTTCTCAAAGTCGGGCCGGCGCTTGTTCAGGGAAAGCCCCTGGCGGTCCGGGCTGGATTGTTACCTGCCGTGAGCGCAGGTTCGGCCGATCGCGGCTCACACTGGCCGTGGTTCGCCGCTCTAGGCCAATGGGGGCTGCAGGAAGGGCGGCCAGCACATCCCTCGGCCTGGACCGCTTCCTGCAGCCCCCATTGGCCTGGAGTGGCGAACCATGGCCAGTGGGAGCCGCAATCAGCCGAACCTGTGGTTGCGGCAGGTAAACAATCCACCCCAGACCGCCAGGGGCTTTCCCTGAACAAGCGCCGGCCCGACTTTGAGAAGCACTGCTGTAGTATATATGTCTTGTTTACATGCTGTTTCACCAACTCAGACAAGGGATGGACAGTCATTAATGATTTCTTCATGCATTTGATATGATTATTACCAGGGATTGTAGTTTGTCTTTCTGACCAGTGATCCAGAACTAGTGCTGGGAAAAGTTTAATGGTTCCTGGAAATATTGATACTGGTCCACCTCTCTGATTAGGCTACATCAGAAAAGAAATGTCTATTCCCTCTCTATTTTTAACTTGATTCTTTTTTCTCACTCTTACACTTCTGTTCCTTTCATTTTCCCTGGCTAGCACTTGAGCCCCAATTCAGCAAGGGACTTAAGCAATATGCCTGACTTGAAGCCTCTGAGTAATCCTGTTATAATTTCTATTGTGATATTCCCTAGGCGCCTCAGCCATGGACCAGGACCCCACTGTGCTAGGTGCTGTACAAACACCCAACAAAAAGATGGTACCAGCCCCAAATTGCTTACAATCTGAGTAAGAAAGGCAATGGGACTATTTGTGTTTAAAGTTAGGCATGTGCTGAAGTACCTTGCTGAATGAGGATCCTAGCGTCTCTCTCTCACCTCTTCAGAGTCTAAAATCTGATTTGTTTTTGTTTTGGTTTTTTGGTCTGTGAGGCCGTGCTCCAAGAACAGAGTAATAGCTGTGGCAAAGAAAGTACATTCTGAGAACATTGTCTCCCAGGCCATTACTTTAATTATTTTAAACGTGGAACATAAACTGAAGAGTACAATGGAAAAGAATCAAAAAGTTATTTTCACTATAGAGTATGTCCAGAAGTCCAGTACAAGTTGTTGGGTTCTCCCTCTCTAAGGCACAGAGACTGGAGCTGAAATTAATTCTGATGCCTCTTCTAGGACTTGCCTATGAATATGAGCCAGAATGTTCTGCCTTAGCTGGCAGGAGTGCTGCAGAGCGTGTTCTTTTCCTCCCTTCCTTTTTGGGAACCACAAATAAAACTTTTTTTCTTTCTTTGTTAATAAAGCTTTCTTCCATTGGAGGCTTATGAAAAGTCTCTCCTGTCCCAGCTTTGTCACAATATAATAGTGCCCCATCTCTGCTGGGCAACTCTCTGGTCCTCAAGAAAATATAAACAAAGTAGTAATGAAAATCACACACTTTCATGTCAGCGCTTGTGGAGTCAGCTGTTTTGTGGTTCATTGACAGCTGTTCCTTTATTACCTCGTCTGTCTCTTCTTGAGGACCAGTATGACTACAACCATTTCAAACCAGATTTCTGTTAAAAATGAATGCCATTGGAGAGATCTGCCATTCTTCTTCGAGTGCTTGCTCATGTCGATTCCATTCTAGGTGTGTGCGCACCCATGTGCTCGGTCGTCAGAGATTTTTGCCTTAGCAGTATCCGTATGATCGGCAATGCCCCCGCCCTTGAGTGCCGCGCTCATGTGTTGGTATATCAGGTGCCACTGGCCCTACGCCCTCTCAGTTCCTTATCATCGCCTGTGGTGGTTAGTCAGAGTGCCTTTCCTTGCATTGCAAGGGATAGCGGTTTTGTTTCTACTGACTTTGAGTCTTAGGGCCATGTAAATAGTTTGTTTATAGCAGTTTAGTGTTAAGTGTAGTTAGAAGTTATAGTCCCAGTGGGGACTTCGCCCCAGGCGGGGCATGCCCTGGTCTCCCTGGTTTAAGCTCTGCATGGACTGCAACAGGCCTATGCCTGTAAGTGACCCCCATAGCAGCTGCCTCAAGTACTTGGGGGAATCACACGTGAAGGACAAGTGCCATATTTTGTAAAAACTTTCAGACCAGGACTCAAAAGGAGCAGGATATTCGTTTGTGGGCTCTCCTAATGGAATCTGTCCTTTGCCCGTCTTCTGAGCCGTCCTGCCAAGATTCGCCTAGTACGTTGGCCTCAATGTGCAGTGCACCCTCAGCACCGGGCTCTGCCTGGCACCAATCCCCGTCGCCGGTGCCCAAAAAAGAAAACTAGGAAGCATGGCTCCCCGGCTCTAGGCAAGAAGGGCCATGGGTCATCAGGCAAGGGACCCAGTTCAGGCTGCCTGGCCGCACTGAAGCCATGTGTGCATGCCTCCCCAGCCAGGGCCCTTAGGCTCTTAAAAGGTCCACCACCAACTCCCAGGAGTGGTATGAGACCCAATCCCCTGATGACACCGATGCCTTCCCAAGCGCTGCTGGCACCAAGAGAGCAGAGTCCTCCGCCCATGCTGCCGACACAGCACATGCAACAGGAAACGGCAAAGGCTCCCCATGAGGACAAGCCAGCCATTGAGACCCCTCAGGGGGCAGTGGAGCATTGCTGATCCCCGGAGCCAAGACAGCGCTTTCCATTTCCATGCCACAAATCCCCAGAATCGCAGTCCAGATCCTCTGGAGCTCAACCTGGGTCACCGGCACTGCAGTCGTGGTCCCTGCTGTCTCAGTGTGGATCGCCTAGAGGGAGGTGCTGGTCTATGTACTACCAGCACCGTTCACCATCCCACCAGTCTTCCTCCCAGTTCAGATCTCAGTCACCTGCCCAGTGGGAGCGCTCCCCATCATGTCTCTGGTCCCCCAGCACCAGCAGCAGTCTCCTCGATACTGGCACCGATCTTCTCACTCCGAGCACTGGTCTCCAGTGGCAATGGTCAGCAGGCAGACTTAGGCGTCGATAGCCCCACCGTGGTCATCAGAAGGGGATTCCTCCATCACATAAGGGCAGTTCAGCCCCTTGCCCAGACTCCACCGGTGCTATTGGACACCTGAGGCTGCATCAAAATCGTCGACGCCACCTTGACTGCACGGCCAATGACCAGCGCACAAGGCTACTCCCTGCAGTTTTCGGCCGCCCTGCTTTCCCACATACACTCTCTTTCCTGTCCCTCTTCAAGGACTCTTCTCACGAGCAACTCCTCATTCAAGAAGTCACAAACCTGCTGCACCTGGGGGCGGTGGAGGGGGTTCCTCGGGACATGACAGGAAAGGGGTTCTACTCTGGTTATTTTCTGATCCCATAAGCAAAAGGGGGCCTCAGATCTATTCTGAATCTGTGACGCCTCGGTAAGTCTCTCAAGACGTTGAAGTTTTGCCTGGTCTCCCTGGCCTCCATCATCTCCTCCCTGGATCCGGGAGACTGGTACACCACCCTTGACTTGAAGAACGTTTATTTCCATATTCTGAGGTCACAGATGTTTCCTCCGTTTCATGGTGGGCGGACGTCATTTCAAATTCACAACACTCGCCTTTGGCCTCTCATCAGCCCTAAGGGTCTTCACAAAATCTATGGCACCAGTGGCTGCTTACCTGAGACATCACAGGGTCCAGGTCTTCCCGTATCTCAAATCGGCTCATCAAGGGCAGATCTCGGGAACAAGTACAGAGAAACCTCGATCTGGTGCATTCCTGGGCTTGTTGATAAACGAGAAAAAAATCCACCTTAAATCCAGCCCAATAAATAGTTTGTTGGTGCAGTTCTCTACTTAACGTTACCCAGAGCCTTCCTTCCGGAGGCGCGTTTTCAGGCCATGTTGGACCTGATCTCCCATGTGAAGAACCACCTGCTCACCATGGCTCACAGTTCCTTGCGGTTGTTGGGCCACATGGTCTCCTATACATATGTAGTCAGTCATGCCTGGCTCCATCTCCGGTCTCTGCAAGCATGGCTGGCATTGGTTTACATCCCCAACAGGCATGACCTAGACCAGGTGGTCAGGGTGCCGGATCACATCCTGTTGTCCCTGGATGAACCCCCGATTGGTGTTACAGGGAGTTTGCTTTGCAGCCCCGTCCCCATTGCTGACCCTGGTCTCCGATGCATGGGACCTGGGCTGGGGAGCCCATGTGTGCGAGCTCAGCATGCAAGGCCGCTGGCTGTGAGATGATTTGGCCCTCCATATCAACATCAGGGATCTCAAAGCGGTTCACCTGGTCTGCCAGGCTTTCTTGCCCCACCTGAGGGGCAAGGTGGTGCAGGTCCTCATGGACAATACCACTGCAATTTTTACGTCAACGGGCAGGGCGGAGCCAGGTCGTCGGCTCTTTGCCAAGAAGCTCTCCGCCTTTAGGATTTTTGTGTGCAGGAGACCATTAATCTAGTAGCCATGTATCTGCCCGGGACCAGTAATGTGTTTGCAGATCGCCTCAGCAGGACCTTCTCATCTCGCTACAAGTGGTCTCTCCATCCGGAGGTGGTCAGTATGATCTTCCGAAAGTGGGGGACTCCGCAGGTGGACTTGTTCATGTCCTGTCAGAAGAGGAAATGCCACGTGTTCTGTTCACTCAGGGGATGGAAAGCGTTCCCCATCAGGTGCTTTCCAGCTCCCGTGATCAGGGGCCCTCATGTATGCCTTCCCACCAGTGCCATTGCTCCACAGAATCCTCGTGAAGATCAAACACGACAAGGCGAAGGTTATCTTGATAGCCCCCGAGTGGCCTCAACAACACTGGTTCGGCACGCTGCTGGACCATTTGGTAGCTGCCCTGCTGCAGCTATGTCTCTGGCCAGACCTGCTGTCCCAGAATCACGGCAGTCTTCTGCACCCAAATCTGGCGACGTTGCATTTGACAGCATAGTTACTGCATGGAAGAGCAGGAATGCTTGGCCCAGGATCAACAGGTCTTGTTGGGTAGGAGAGAGCCCTCCACCAGAGCGATTTACCTGGCCAAGTAGAAAAGGTTCACACACTGGGCTTTGGAACGATGTATCCAGGCCGAGCAGGCCTCACTGCAGGTGACCCTGGATTATCTTCTGCACCTCAAGCTCCTGGTCTTGTCCCTGCCATCGATCAAGGTCCACCTGGCCACTATTTCAGCTTTCCACCCTCCATTCCAAGGCATTTCGGCCTTCACTCACGACATGACGGCCTGGTGTTTGAAAGGTCTGGAGCATCTCTACCCTCACATACGGGACCTTGTCTGCCCCTGGGACTTGAATCTCGTGCTGTCAGGGCTCGTAGGGCCTTCCTTTGAACCTCTGGCTTCCTCCTCTCTTCTCCTTCTTTCGTGGAAGGTTTCATTCCTGTTTGCGGTAACATCTGCCCGCAGGGTATCTGAGATCTTCTTCAGAACTTCCCTATACGGTATTCTACAAGGATAAGGTCCAACTGCGTCCTCACCCGGTGTTCCTGCCCAACGTAGTTTCCCAGTTTCATACCAGCCAGGACACATACTTACCGGTCTTCTTCCCGAAACCTCATAAATTGGAAGAGGAATGTCAGGAGGGCACTGGCCTTGTACATCCACAGGACAAAGCCATTTTGCAAGTCAATGCAGCTGTTTGTTGCAGTGGCAGACAGGATGAAAGGTCACCTAGTGTCTGCTCAAAGGATTTGGTCCTGGATCATCGCCTGCATCTGCTACCACTATGAGCTGGCAAAAATGCCTCCACCAGCACTAGTCAAGGCACACTCAACTAGAGCACAAGCATCATCAGCAGCCTTCCTGGCTCAGGTGCCGATCCAAGAGATCTGTAGAGCTGCTACCTGGTCATCTGTCCACACGTTTACGTCCCATTATGCACTTACCCTGCAGGCCTGGGATGATGTTGGTTTCGGCAGGGCAATGCTGCACACTGCAAGACTTTGAACTCTGGGCCCATCTCCACTGACACTGCTTGGGAGTCACCTAGAATAGAATCGACGTGAGCAAGCACTCGAAGAAGAAAAAATGGTTACCTGCCTTTTTGTAACGGTTGTTCTTCAAGATATGTTGCTCATGTCCATTCCATTACCCACCCTCCTGTCGGAGTTGCCCACAAGAAGGAACTGCGAGGGCGCAGGGCCGGTGGCTCCAGATATACCAATGCACGAGCACGGCACTCAAGCGGGCGCCACAGCCGACCCTATGGATACCTCTCAGGCAGAAATTTATGATGACCGCTCATGTAGGAGCACGCACACCTAGAATGGAATAGACATAAGCAGCACATCTCAAAGAACAACAGTTACCAAAAAGTAGGTAATCATTTTTAAGTCCTACACACTCCAGTGTTTTATTGCCTTTGAAATATTTAGACCTAAATATTAGTTTAAAAGTTATGTTGATGAAGTTGTAGGTGTAGTGAAGGGGATGTTTTGTTTTTTTTCCAAATCTTTATCTTCATGTGAAGTAATTATGGAATATAGAGGAAAAATGATTTATTGTAAAATTCTAGTAGTCTTATCCATAGAAATATTGAAACCCTGGTCTGCTTCACTACTTCTGTTGCAAAGTTTGTTAAATAAATATAAATGTGCTAGACATATTTAGAATTTTCAAAACTGAAAAAAAAAAAATCTTTCACTGCATTCTTGCACTATGAATAATATTTCATACTTTGATTAAATCTAATTTTTAACTATTCTGGCTGTCTTTGTGCTTGTTTGAACTTTTATTAGGGTTCCAATTAGGGTTCTTATTGTGTTTAGCTTTTCAGAAAGTTAATGTATAAAATTCCAGGTTGCTCTTGCAATAATGTTAATTAGGGAGCATGAAAGACTGATAAGAAATCTGAATGTCTGAAAAGATAGGTTTATAATAATGTTATGCTTTATATTAATGTCATATTTCAAAATTGTTTTCTGGTGAACAGTAGAGGGATGATGAAGACAGCTATTATATAATCTTCTTTGTTTTTTACTGCAGTAATTTGTCCAGCATTTAATTTGCATTATTCTTAAAGATACCTACCTGTTTTCCCCTTTGATCTCTTAGGCATTGACAAAGGATCCTCAGGATTATCCTGACAAAAAAAGCTTGCCACATGTGCATGTTGCCATGTGGATAAACTCTCAAGGAGGCCGAAAAGTGAAAGCAGGAGATACTGTCTCGTATGTGATCTGTCAGGTAAAAAAAAATCTTGGTTATGGCTAGATACTATTCAGGAGTTTTTGGGAGAAAATAAAACAAAACAAAAATCCCTCAAACCCTTGAATGTCTTTATTCTGTATTTTTAAAGAACGTTATTAAGTAACATATGCCCTAAATTTGACATAGATTCATGTACTATAAAGTCCAGAAGAGACCATTGATCAGCTAGTCTCACCTCTTGCATAACACAGGCCATAAGCCTTCCCTGAATTAATACCTGTTGGAACCAGATTAGTCTATTAGAAAAACATTCAATCTGGATTTAAAAATTTACAATGATGGAGAATCTACCACAACCCTAGATGAGTTATTCCAATGGTTTATTACCTGCACTGTTCAAAATGTACACCATCTTTCTAGACTAAATTTGTATAACTTCAGCTTCCAGCCATTGGATCTTGTCATACATTTTTCTACTGAAGAGTCCTCTTATGAAATTTCTATTCTCCATGTAGGGACTTATAAAACTGTCATCAAGTCATGCCATAACTTCTCTTTAGTGAACTAAATAGATTAAGCTGCTTGAATGTATCATTATAAGGCATGTTGTCCAGTCTTTTAATCATTCTTCTGGCTCTCCTCTGAACCCTCTCCAGTTTTTCAATATCTTGAAGTGTAGACACCAGAACTGGATATAGTTTTCAGTAGCGGTAGCAACAGTGACAAATTCAGAGATTAAAATAACCCTTGATATTCCACTGTTTATATATCCAAAGATCACATTAGCCTTTTTGGCTAGCGTGTTTAAGTGGGAGTTTACAGTCATGTGAGTACTCACCATGACTCTACATCTTTTTCGGAGTCACTGCTTCCCAGAATAGTCCCACATCCTGTGAGTATGATCTGCATTCTAGGCTCCTATATCTGACTTTACAGTTAGCCATATTGAAATACATATTCTTTTCATGTTCCCAATTTACCAGACGATCCAGCGCACTCTATATCAGTGAGCTGTCCTCTTCATTATTTACTACTACCCCAATCTTTGTGTGATCTGCAGACTTTCAGTGATGGTTTTATGTCATTTTAAAAAAAAATGTTAAACAGCATAGGGCCAAGAGCCATTCCTCAGGACCCCACAAGAAATGTATTTGCGTGATGGTGGTTTCCCATTTACAATTACATTTGAAGACCTATCCATTAACAAGTTTTTTATCCATTTAATGTGTACCATTGTTGATTTCTGTATCATTTTAGTTTCTTAATCAAAATGTCATATGGTACCAAGTCCAAATGCCTTACCAAACTCTAAGTATATTACATTAACACTATTACCTTAACAATATCAACCAAAACTGTAATCTCATCCAAAAAGATATCAAGTTAAACCGGATATATTTTCTGTAAACCCATGTTGATTGGCATTAATTATATTACCCTTTTTTAATTTTCTATTTGAGTCCCAAATCAGCCCTTCTATTGTTTTGCCTGGGATCAAAGTCAGGCTGACAGGCCTATAATTACCTTTGTCATCCAGCTTTCCCTTTTTAACTATTGACATGACATTCACTTTCTTCCAGTCCTCTGGAATTTCTCCAGTGTTAAAGACTTACTGAAAATCAAAATTAAGCCTCTAGAGAACTCCTGGACCAGCTCTTTTTTTTTTTTTTTTTTTAAACACTCTTGGATGCAAATTATCCAGACTTGCTGATTTAAAAAGTAGCTGCTGTTTAACATCCTCCTGAGTTACTACTGGAATGGAAAGTATTGTATCATCATCATCATGATATAAATACATCTGGCTTTTTCCCCAAATACAGAACAAGAATATTTACTAAACGCTTCTGTCAGTGCAGAAAAGGCAGTCCTATCACTTACATCTAGAAAGGAATAAATATTATTATTATTCTTAGAGACCTACAAAATTCACAGTCCATTTTGATCAGTTTCATGGCCAGAGGATTTTAAAATGGTCAGTTTCATGTTTTCAGATGTTTACATCTGAAATTTCAAGATGTTTTAACCATGGTGGTCCCTTTTCTGGCTGGGGGCTCCTAGCAGCAGGGGGAGATCGGACCCATGTCCCCGGACCTCTTCCAACTGCAGGAACCTTCGGGGCTGCTGCCAGCACTGGAGCTTCGTTTATCAGGGGGAGGCTCTCAGAGGTGGGCCTGATCTCCCCTCTCCCCCTTGAGAGATGCGAGGCAAGGAAAGGACAAGTCCTGTCCATTCCCAGCCTGGCAGGGACTTGCAACTAGGAGTCCCGTCCCCCCACCACCCGCTGTTCCCTCTAAGGATTCTGACTTTTTGTTCTCCCATCGTCCACCTGGCTCCCTGGTGGTGGGTGTGGTAAATGAGTCAAGTAGGCAGTGCTTCTCTAAGTCTACCCCATATGACAAGAACCAGAAAAGGCTCGGTCTCTTTGGGCAAAGGTCCTGTTCGTCAGCAGCTTGACAGTTTAAGATTGTGAATTATCAAGTGGTCATGGCCAAATATAACTTTACAAATTATAACTGATTCATAGCTTTTATTGACCATTTGCCACAAGAACATGGGGAGCAATTCCAGTCCACCATCTCAAGAGGGCCAATTGGTGGCCAGAACTGCTCTTCAAGCATCCTTAGATGCTGTTGGTGCTGCTGCCAGGTTCATCTCTATGGCACTGGTTATGTGCAGGGCATCGTGGCTCTATATCTCGGGACTTCCTTGAGACATACAGAACACAGTGGAGGACTTCCCCTTAGATAGTTGTGAATTCTTCTCAGAAACCGCATATGAGTTCTTTTTTACTCTAGAACTACATTATGATCCATGGGCATACATACACCTACAAATAAGAACATAAGAATGGGCATACTGGGTCAGACCAAAGGTCCATCTAGTTCAGTATCCTGTCTGCTGACAGTGGTCAATGCCAAGTGCCCCAGAGGGAATGAACAGAACAGCTAATCATCAAGTGATCCATCCTCTGTTGCTCATTCCCCAGCTTCTGGCAAACAGAGGCTAGGGACACCATCCCTGCCCATCGTGGCTAATAGCCATTGATGGACTTACTCTCCATGAACTTATCTAGTTCTGTTTTGAACCCTGTTATAGTGTTGGCCTTCACGACATCCTCTGGCGAACAGTTCCACAGGTTGACTGTGCGTAGAAATACTTCCTTTTGTTTGTTTTAAACCTGTTGCCTATTAATTTCATTTGGTGATCCCTAGTTCTTGTGTTATGAGGAGTAAATAGCACTTCCTTGTTGACTTTCTTTATACCAGTCATGATTTTATAGACCTCAATCATATCCCCCCTTAGTTATCTCTTTTCAGAGCTGAAAAGTCCCAGTCTTATTAGTCTCTCTTCATATGGAAGCCATTCCATACCACTAACAATTTTTGTTGCTCTTCTCTGAACCCTTCTAGTTCCAATATATCTTTTTTTGAGATGGGGTGACCACATCTGCATGCGGTATTCAAGATGTGGGCATATCATGGATTTATATAGAGGCAATATGATATTTTCCATCTTATTATCTATCCCTTTCTTAATGATTCCCAATATTCTGTTTGCTTTTTTGACCGCCGCTGCATATTGAGTGGATGTTTTCAGAGAACTATCCACAATGACTCCAAGATCTTTCTTGAATGGTAACAGCTAATTTAGACCCCATCATTTTATGTGTGTAGTTGGGATTATGTTTTCCCATGTGCTTTACTTTGCATTTATCAACAAAATAACTTTATCAAAAAAAGGTCTAGTGGGTCACAGACTGCCCAGAGATTGTTTCCTGCTCAGTTTTCTTGGTTCCATAGATCCACTGAATCCCCCAGAAAGAGAGACAGATTTCAAAGAAAAAGGACTGCCATCTGCTCTCCGTGACCACCCAGCCATCTTCAAACCACCCAGACTTTGGTCTGTTCCAGGACTTAGGTCTGCAGCTGAATGTTTAAAAAGTCCGCATTCTTGTAGAGGGGATATAGTTCATAGGGGCATATTGGACTCATTAATAGCCTTAGTGTACCTTGCCTTAGACAGATTCGTAACCTTATCGGATCTGGTACAGAAAGTTCCGGGGAGCCCTTCTTAGCATATGTGCAACATGCCTCAGGAATCACACTAAGGAACTGTTTTCAGTTCATGCAAGGTTATGTCTCTGCTGCTTCCAGAGTTGGCTCAGAAAGATCTACTCTCTGGTTAGAGACCTTAGACAGAAGATGACAGTTCCTCTACAAGTGAGGAGCTCCTTAAACTGGTGGAAGGGTCAACTCAGTGTCAGTTCAAACATTCTTTTTTGTCACCCAGCCCCATCAGTGACTTTAACAACAGAGATGCATTGCTGTTGGGATGGGGAGCCCACCTCAATATCTTCACGACTAGGGGAGACGGACAACTCAAGAAACCAGTCTTCACACTAATGTGTTGGAGCTCAGGATTGTCAGGAACACTTGCTTTCATTTCCTACCCCTCGTCAGGGGCAAATCAATCAGGGTCATGACAGACAACAGATCCTGCCTGTTCTATATCCATAATTCCTGTGTGCTGAAGCCATGAAACTATGAAATTGGTGCATGGTTCATCAGATCCAAATTTCAGCAGTCTACCTCCCAGGTATTCAGCACACTGCAGCTGATGTTCTCAGCAGACACTTCTCACAGGATTACAAATGGGAGCTAGACACCCACGTTCTCCACAGCATATTCCAAAGATGGGGATTGCTAGATGTGATCTCTTTGCCATCTCCAGGAACAGGAAGTTTCCTGTTTTCTGATCAAGAGGGGTCTGGACCACCACTCTTTCTTCTATCTTGGAAGAGGGGTCTGTTCTATGCATTTCCTCCAATGCCACTGATACCAAGGGTAATGAACAAGATCAGACAAAACAAAGTCAGTTTTATCGTTATAGTGTTGACCTGACCGAGACCAGCTTGGTATCCTTATCTGCTTCACTTCTGTGTCCAACTGCTGTTCATGTTCCTGACCATTCCTTATCTCCTTTCACAGGATGAGAGTTGTGTGCTTCATCCCAACATAGTGGCTGTCTGCCTTGGGGCATGGCTCCTCGATGGTTTACGGGGTTAGAATCCTGGTCTATGGCAGTAGAACAGGTGTTACTGAATAATAGAAAGAGATCAACCCACACTACTTACCCTCACCCTTAGGTTTTCGCATACATTAGCTTATGTGTGTGAAAAATACACTTTTTTTCCATAGTGTTCACGTGACCTGCAAGTGGTATTCTACAGGTTTAATGCATGCTGTATTTCCTGGAACATTTTTTTCTTGGAACTCAAGATTTTTCTCTACCCTCCCACCAGCCCCATTTTCAACCTCTCATTCCAACTTGTTTCAGCCTCTGTTTTCGAAAGGCTCATTGTGTTCTCTGGAACTCCAGAATGGTGCTCTTGACTAGAAGGATTGCAAAGAGTTTCTTAAGTTGCTCAGCCCTTTTGGGTTGCTCACACTCTCTGTGGTGTTACTTGTCTCTGTGTTGGTGTCTGACAGTTTCTTCTCCATCAACCCATTTTTATTCCTGTCTATGTAGAACCTAGCATAAACTTCTTAGCAAAATAGATTCAGTCTTGCTCTCTTAATTCCTCCTTCCATTCTGATTCATAGACTTCAAGGTCAGAAGGGACCATCATGATAATCTAGTCTGACCTCGTGCACATTGCAGGCCACAGAACCTCACCCAACCACTCCTGTAATAGACCCCTAACCTCTGGCTGAGTTACTGAAGTCCTCAAATCATGGTTTAAAGACTTCAAGTTACAAAGAATTCACCATTTACACTGCTTTAAAGCTGCAAGTGACTTGTGTCCCATGCTGCAGAGGAAGTTGAAAAACTCTCAGAGAGTCTCTGCCAATCTGACCAGGGGGAAAAAAAATCCTTTCTGACCCCAAATATGGCAAATCAGTTAAACCCTGAGCATGTGGGCAAGACCCACCAGCCAGAAACATGGGACAGCATTCTCTATAGTAACTCAGAGCTCTCCCCGTCTAGTGTCCCATCACTGGCCACTGGAGATATTTGCTGCTAGCAGGCTTTTCTTGTCCTTATCAGTCAGACAACTTTCCTCCCTGCATGAGTCTGAGTGGGAAGGGGAAGTTATATACCTTATTGTGACTGAAGTTCTTCAAGAAGTGTGGTCCCTCTCTGTGGATATTCATGCACTCCATGAGCCTGAGACTGGAGAATTTTTGCAATTAAGTGTCCATTGGTCCACGCCTGTATTCCTGATCTCCTCATACTCTGCACTGAAGGCATAAGGAGTGGGGCAGACCGGCCATCTCTTCAGTTCTTTCTTTACTGCGAATCCAGTCATGAGCCAAAGCAGAGGAGAAGGAGGGAGGTTATTGTAATACAGAGAGAGCACAAGTCTCAAAAAAACTTCATTTACAACTTAGTGTTTTGTCTGTTCCTTGCTGATGCACCACTGATTATTTTAGTACATTAATGTAAGGCTGTGATTTGGTATCTGCTTGTTACAATAGATTATTTGATTATAAGGCCAGAAGGGACCACTATGATCATCTAATCTGACCTCTTGTGTAACACAGGCCATGAATTACTTCCTGTTTGAACATGAGCATATCTTTTAGAAAAATAATCCAATCTGGATAAAAAAAAAATTACCAGTGATGGAGAATCCACCACAACGCTTAGGAAGCTGCTCTAACGATTACTGTAATGTGATAGTGCTGATTTAATATAAGGTGATCCCAAAATGTTTGCCCTCTGCATACTTTTAACTGGGCTGATGGTAACAGTATATTTTCATTGTGTATTTCTGAATTGACAGATGGGACTGTTTACTCTGTCTACTATTACTGATTTGCACACACAAGCTGTAATAATACAAGCTGGATTTATGTTCTTGAATTTACTAGCTAATGCCAGCAATAAAAGTAACCTGTTTCTTCAGATTTCTTGAATTTGTATTGGATATGTAATAAAATAGCTGAAGGAAGGAATCCACTGCACCCTTTTTTAAAAACAGTTTTATAATGTTGAAACATCTAACCTCAACACCAACCCACATATGACTGATTTTTTTCTCTTGGTTTGTTTTGTGTGTCCCCTTTCTTAGGATGGGTCAAATCTGAGTGCCAGCCAGAGAGCGTATGCTCCAGAACAGCTGCAAAAACAAGAAAATCTTACTGTTGATACTCAGTACTATCTGTCTCAACAGATTCACCCAGTAGTAGCTCGAATCTGTGAGCCCATAGATGGAATTGACTCTGTTCTCATTGCAACATGGTTAGGTAAGTATCTAAAACTCACTTTATCCAGAGAGCATCAAGAGGCAGAGTGAGCGGAATTAATGCACATAATTTCTTAGCAGAAGCACATTAGGGAATCTGTTCTTCAGGTCAGTCTGTGTTGGGGAGAGAATAGTTAGGCTATATCTACACTGCAGCTAGAAATTAATCTCCCAGCCTGGGTGTAGATAGACTCATGCTAGCTCTCTAAAAATAACAGTGTGTGCATTGCTATGCGCATGGCAACTTTGGCTGGCCACTCAAACTCAAACCCAGGGCTTTGGGCAGGCTTGGGTTTGGGCAGCTAAACGAAATTGCTGCTTATGATGCTGCAGCGTTTGTTAGCTCTGCTTGAATTAGCATAAGTCTGTCTACCCAGGCTGGGAGGCACGCTTTCAGCAGTAGATAGTTAAGCAGTGTGGATTAGTTGTATGCTTAGTCACATGAGTTGTCTTAGTGACTTGAGTGAAGTTACTCATATGAGTAAGTGCTCATCTGTATGAGTAAGGGTTGTAAAATCTAACTCTGTCTGACACCCTTTAGTTTTTATAAGTGTCAGCACTGTTGTTTCTTAGCAATTTAAGAAAAACTTGTGAAAACATACTACACAGTTACAGACTATGTGCTCTTTGGCATCTGTCCGGGGAAAAAAGAAAATTGCATCTCTGTTAATGTCTTTAATCTCCAATGAAAAGGTATATCTTTTCAGAAATATGGCAATAAAGACATTTTTCCTAGGCTATATCAGGCAGGCAGCTATAGTCAGGGACGGCTCTAGGCATTTTGCCACCCCAAGCACGGCAGGCAGGCTGCCTTCTGCAGCTTGCCTGCGGGAGGTCCCCGGTCCTGCGAATTCGGCGGCAGTCTGCGGGAGGTGCGCGGGACCAGCGGACCCTCCGTAGGCATGCTGCCGAAGGCAACCTGCCTGCTGCCCTCGCGGTGACTGGCAGAGCGTCTTTTCCCCCCACCCCCCCCCACCCCCCCGTGGCTTGCCGCCCCAAGCACGCGCTTGTTGTGCTGGTGCCTGGAGCCACCCCTGGCTATAGTAATCCATAGTAATGGCTCCTTCCTTCCTTGTGTGTCAGGCAAGTGGAACAATCAAGAAAGAGACAGCTGCAGGTGCACACAGATTCACCCATTTTCACTCCCACTGAGAGCGGTGCAGGTGCCTGAGCTTTTCTTAGAAGAACTTTTTTTCTTTAGATGATGTCAGAAAAAACTGTAAAACTTTTCCTAACCCACACAGAAAGGGCACCTCCACAGCTCCCTATTCAGAGGAAAAGTTCAATGTTTAGTAAGTTACTTGTAAATTTTCTCCAACAAAGGGTTTATTTTCTAGCTCTTTTATAGAAAATATGATATGAATATGCATATACATCATTTTTCATTTTATTTCCTCCCCAAAGCTGAGTAATTGGCCGAGCTGATGGAGGTTTTACATTCAACCTGACAGCATTTCTGTGTCTGTCTGTCATTGCATATGTAATGGGATACCTTTAGAACACTGCATCCAATCAATAGAGCTCCGCAAATCTGCAGATATCAACTTCATATCCACGGGCCATGTTTGCAGATCACAGATCAGATGCAGATACAAATTTTGTATCTGTGCAGGGCTCTACCAATCTATTCTAAAATATCAGGGAGTATTCTAGGCATCAGTACCAGAACCTTATTGATTTTTGGAGAAAATGGGAGACACATGAAGCCCCTTCCAGCTGTTTAGCACAGCCACAGCCTCGAGAACCTTTGCAGTTGTCTAGATCAAACTGATTGATAGCCCCATTATCACCTTCCAGCATAGCAATGATCCTCTCTCATCTCTGCCTATCCTCCCAATAGAGTTTTACATGTTGACACCCTGAATGTAACTGAGGGTTTGGCTACACTTGCAGGTGTGCTGTGCTGGAAGTTAAAGCTGTCTTCGTATAGCTGTGTAGGGAAAGCGCTGCAGTGTGGCCACACTGACAGCTACCAGCGCTGCAGTGTGGCCACATTTGCAGCAGTGTTGGGAGTGGTGCATTATGGGCAGCTATCCCACAGAGCACCTCTTCCCATTCTGGCGCTGTGGGTTGTGGGGAGGGGGCGGGTCATTCTGCTTCCTGTCCCAACGCCCCGTGATACATCGCTTCACATCCCAGCAATCCCTGTGTTTCCCTCAATGTTTGGCGCCATCTTGCATCTTTCAACGGTTTCTGTGGAGTGCGATTCTGTGTTCCGTTTCGGTCTGCGGGAAATGGAGCCCGAACTGCTGAGGAATATGCTGACGAGTCTCACCAGCACATCACGTTTGGCAGTTGAGCTATTCCTTAAGATCCAAAGTGACAATGAGGAGTCTGACAATGATAGCGAGTCACGTAATGCGTATGACACGAAATTGCTTGTGGCATTCACAGACATGCTCAGCACCGTGGAACGCCGCTTTTGAAACAAGCACTGAGTGGTGGGATCACATCGTCATGGAAGTCTGGGATGACAAGCAGTGGCTGCAGAACTTTCGGATGAGAAAAGCCACTTTCATGGGACTGTGTGAGGAGCTTGCCCCGACCCTGCGGCGCAAGGACACAAGATTGAGAGCTGCCCTGACGGTGGAGAAGCGGGTGGCTATTGCAATCTGGAAGCTGGCAGCTCCTGACAGCTACCGATCGGTCGGGAACCAGTTTGGAGTGGGAAAGTCAACCGTTGGAATCGTGTTGATGCAAGTTTTCAGGGCCATTAATCGCATCCTGCTAAGAACAACCGTGACTCTGGGGAATGTGCAGGACATTGTGGATGGCTTTGCACAAATGGGTTTCCCTAACTGTGGAGGGGCGATAGATGGGACGCATATTCCTATTCGGGTACCACCCCACCTAGCAGCCGAGAACGTTAATTGGAAGGGGTATTTCTCTATGGTTCTCCAGGCGCTTGTGGATCACCGTGGACGTTTCATTGACATTAACGCAGGCTGGCCCGGAAAGGTGCATGATGCACGCATCTTTCGGAACACTGGCCTGTTCAGGAAGATGCAGGCCAGGACTTTTTTCCCAGACCGGAAGATCACAGTAGGGGACGTCGAAATGCCCATTGTGATCCTTGGAGACCCCGTTTACCCGTTAATGCCGTGGCTCATGAAACCATACACAGGGAGCCTTGACAGCAGCAAGGAACAGTTCAACTACAGGCTGAGCCGGTGCCGAATGACTGTGGAGTGTGGTTTTGGCCGTTTAAAGGGGCGCTGGCGATCTCTGTATGGGAAGCTGGACTTGGGAGAAAGCAGCATCCCCGCGGTTATATCCGTGTGCTGTACCTTCCATAATATTTGTGAAGGGAAGGGTGAAAGATTCAGTCAGGCATGGACCTCCGAGGTTCAACGCCTGGAGGCTGAATTTGCACAGCCAGAGAGCAGGGCTACTAGAGAGGCCCAGCACAGGGCTGCAAGGATTAAGGATGCCTTGAGGGAGGAATTTGAGGCTGAAAACCAACAGTAATGTTTGGTGCCTTGCATGTGAGTGAAGTGCAGTGGCTACAATGTTAGTAGGAATCTGCGTTTCCTAAGCTGATTTGCAGTGCCTGTTTCTTTCCTGGGCTAAGGTATCTTTGACTTTCTGCAATAATAAAGACTCTTTTCAAAGCCAAGAATTCATTTATTGAAAAGAAAATTACTTTCTTGACACACAGGTTTTTGGGAACCTAAAAGGGCAAGGGGGTGGTGTGGGGAACTGTATAGTTACAGGCTTGAATATGTCCTGTCTGGAGTGCTGTGCAATGACTGCTGCACTTCAGGATGCCCACACTGCATGGTGAGGGGGGTTGAGTGCAGAGGGTAAGGGTCGTAGTTCTCAGGGCTGGTTGGTGAACGTACAGGTGTTGGAGGCAGCTGGTGGTGGTAAGAACCTGGATGCTGGGGAAGGGGGTTTTGAGCTGACATGGGAGCACAAGGGAAAGAGCTTTGGGACAAGGGCAGCAGGGGGGGCGGGGGCGGTAGTGCTCCGCCTGCATGGTTACGAGCGCCTGGATAGAGTCCGCTTGGCGCACCAGGATCCTTATCAGCTGCTTCGTGCTTTTCTTCCTCTGCGCTGCATTTTTTCTGGTGGATCCTGCTTTCCCTTTCCCTCCAGTCCTGCACTTTTTGATTCTCTGTGAGAGATTGCTGCATAACTTTTTGCAGCATGTCTTCTTTGCTTTTTCACAGCTTCTTCCGGAGGTTTTGTAGTCTCTCAGCCGGTGATAACACGAACAGCCGAGATCTCAAGGTTGCATCTGTAAAGCCAAAATGCAACACTTAACAGAGGCAGCATTGTTTATACCAGACAGAGTTATTCCCCCACAGTAACAGTCTTCGCAATAGCATAACTTTCCCATACCAAAGAGAGCGCACACAACCCACGGGAGCCCTGAAATGGTGAGTAAGGGGGACTGGTTCAGGGCTGTACTGGGGTTTCTGTGTATTGGGGAAAACAAACAGCTGCAGGGGGCACCTACACTGAACACTATCCCAACATTTTCCACAGGAGTTAATCCTGGAAGATATCTCGCTGCTGCGGGTCACCTGGGAAGCACGGGAAGGTCTTCTGCTGCAATGCGGATTCTGCCCTCGCCCCTGTGCAGCTTGCCTGTGTCTTGCAATGGTCCCCCCACCCCTCGTGGCACAGTGACGCGGCCGCGTTAGCCTGACTGGGACAAGGACCCCAGTGGCTCTCCCAATAAACTTGTGCAAGTGCATTGCCCACGCTCTGGCTGAAACTTTTGAAGAGATTACCGAGGCCGATTAGCGCGACATGATAGACCACATCAATGTGCTGTTCTGCATCTAGGCATGCATGCATGCAGCCCTAACCCTCCCTCCTCTCCCGAAAAATTTCCACCCTGAAAATAAAAGCTGCTTACCAGGAACCTGCTCCTCTGTCTGTCCTCCACCAAGTACCAGCTGCTGCGACTGGCTACCTTCCTCCTGGCTTGAGAAGAGCTCCTGGCTGCATGCCTCCTGGGACTCCGGGGTGTCTCCCCCCACTCCAGTACTCTCACTCTTGCTTTCCTCCTCCCCGCCCCCCCCGCTCTGAAGTGTCCGTGGTGGTCCTTGGAGTGGAGGTGGGGTCACCCCCAAGTATCATGTCCAGCTCTTTGTAAAAATGGCAGGTCATGGGGGCAGCGCTGGAGTGGCGGTTTCCCTTGCGGGCTTTGCAGTAGGCACGCCACAGCTCCTTCACTTTAACCCTGCACTGCAGCGCGTCCCGGTCATGGCCCCTTTCCAGCATGGCCTTTGACACCTGCCCAAAGGTATCGTAATTCCTACGGCTGGAGCGCAGCTGGGACTGCACAGCTTCCTCCCCTCAAACACTGATGAGGTCCAGCAACTCGCCATTGCTCCATGCTGGGGCTCGTTTGCCGCGTGGAGGCATGGTCACCTGGAAAGATTCACTGATTGCACTCCATACCTGGCTGAGCAAACAGGAAGGGGATTTTAAAAATTCCCGGGGCATTTAAAGGGCAGATCTGACGGTTGGTCACCTGAGGACAGGGCAGTAGAGTTCGAACTGATGAGCAGAGTGGCTGAACAGGCATTCTGGGATACCTCTGAATACCTCTAGAGGCCAATAACAGCGCTTTTGGTGGCCACACTGGCGGAACAGCGCTGCATCAGCAGCACTATAGTCGTTATTCCCCAGGTTGAGGTGGAGTACAACCAGTGCTGTAGCCAGGGAGATACAGCGCTGTATGTGCCTTACAAGTGTGGACGGTGAGTGAGTTGCAGCGCTGTAAAGCCATCACCAGCGCTGCAACTCTCCAGTGTAGCCAAGCCCTGAGAGCTGAATTTGTCCTCACAGACAGAAAGAAGAATAATGTTGGGGGAGTGGGGTGGAGGAAGAATGGGGGAGAAAGGAATGGGAGCATGCACACAGCCCCTGGCATGGGGAGAGTGAAGAATGGGGCACAAAGAACCACAGGTGAGGGGAAGATTGGGGAGTCCTGGTATGGGGGAAAGAGGAAGGAGAGGCAGGGGGAAGGTAGAGCCCCCTGTGCATGGGGAAGGGCATGATGAAGGTTTTCTTAGTCCCTGCCATGGGTGGAGAAGGGGCGGGGAGGGATAGCTTAGTGGTTTGAGCATTGGCCTGCTAAACCCAGGGTTGTGAGTTCAGTCCGTGAGAGGGGCCATTTAGGGATTGGGGGCAAAAATCTGCCTGGGGATTTGATTGAGCAGGGGATTGGACTAGATGACCTCCTGAGGTCCCTTTCAACCCTGATATTCTATGAATGAATGACCCTTCTATGGGGGAGGTACACAGAACCCCTGCTGAGGGTTTTGAACATTAGAGGATGCACTGAAACCTTGCTTAGAGGAGATTGAGGATGCTGGTGTGGGAGGAAGGGGAATGGGAAAGGGGCACAAAACCCCAGGTCAGGAGGTTGGGGGTACCTGATATGGGGTGATAGAGGCACACAGAGCCTCTGCTATGAGAAATAAGGGGGGCATTATGGGAAGTGGGAATGGGGGTGCACAGAGGGCTATTGATATGAGGAGAGGGAAATGGGGGACCCTGGTATGGGAGGAGGGAGAAATGGGAGCACACAGAACCCCTTTCAGGGAAGATTGGGAGGAGTTTCAGGAAGTCTCTGAAGATGGGAGGATGGCACACGAGCTTGAGGGATGCAAGGATCACTTGATGTGTGCAGTAAGCTTGCCCTACATAAGCTATGAAGCATGCAATCCTCAAGTAAATAGTTATGAGCTCCCGAGTGAGGAGAGAGAGAAATCTGGAGCTCCCTTACTGGGATCACTTCCCTCACTGAAGGGTGCTCTAAAAAAGCATATGCTCCCTTGGAAGAGGTAGCTTCTTTATCAGATCAGAAAGGAAGATGGAAGCAGTGTTAAAATAGATGTTTTATGCAGGGATGGATGCCTTGGAGGAAATTGGAACTCTTAATATTTTGCTAAGAGATATTGACAAGGCTCTGTCCTCCCATAATAAAATGTTAAAAAGTTTAAAAGGAAATTGGATTGTGCCATTTTGACTATTAACTTTCAAGCTGGTGCTATAGAATCATAGAACCATAGAATCGTAGGACTGGAAGGGACCTCAATAGGTCATCTAGTGCAGTTCTACCTTGATTGCAGTGGACTGAAGTATTATCTAGACCATCTCTGACAGGTGTCTAACCTGCTCTTAAAAAATCTCCAGTGATGGAGATTCTACAATCTCCCTAGGCAATTTATTCCAGTGCTTAACTACTCTTACAGTTGGGAAGTTTTTCCTGACGTCCAGCCTAAACTGCCCTTTCTGCAATATAAGCCCATTGCTTCTTGTCCTATCCTCAGAGGTTAAGGAGAACAGTTTTTCTCCCTCCTCCTTGTGACAACCTTTTATGTACTTGAAAACTGTCAGCATGTCCTCTCTCAGTCTTCTCTTCTCCAAACTAAACAAACCCAATGTTTTCAATCTTCCCTCATAGGTCATGTTTTCTAGACCTATCATAATTTTTGCTGTTGTTCTGTGAACTTTCTCCAATTTGTCCACATTTTTCCTGAAATGCAGTCCCCAGAACTGGACGCAATACTCCAGCTGAGGCCTAATCAACGCGGAGTAGAGCAGAAGAATTACTTCTCGTGTCTTGTTTGCAACACTCCTGTTAATACATCCCAGAACGATGTTTGCTTTTTTTTGCAACAGTGTTACACTATTGACTCATATTTAGTTTATGATCCACTATGACCCCCAGCTCCCTTTCTTCAGAACTCCTTCCTAGGCAGTCATTTCCCATTTTGTATGCGTTCCTTCCTAAGTGGAGTACTTTTCATTTCTCCTTATTGAATTTCATTCTGTTTGCTTCAGACCATTTCTCCAGTTTGTCCAGATCATTTTGACTTAAAATCCTATCCTCCAAAGCACTTGCAACCCTTCCCAACCCCATTGTCCACAAACTTTATAAGTGTACTCTCTATGCCATTATTTAAATCATTGATGAAGATTCTTCACACAATGTAGTCAACCTGTGGAACTCTTTGCCAGAGGACGTTGTGAAGGCCAAGACTGTAACAGGGTTAACAAAAGAACTAGATAAATTCACGGAGTATAGATCCATCAATGGCTATTAGCCAGGATGGGCAGAGGTGGTGTCCCTAGCCTCTGTTTGCCAGAAACTGGGAATGGGTGACAGGGGATGGATCACTTGATGATTACTTGTTCTGTTCATTTCCTTTGGGGCACCTGGAATTGGCCACCATCAGAAGACAGAATACTGGGCTAGATGGACCTTTGGTCTAAACCAGTATGGCCATTCTTATGTTCTTATATTGAACAGAATCAGACTCAGAACTGATCCCTGTAGGATCCCACTTGATATGCCCTTCCAGCTTGACTGTGAACCACTGATGATTACTCTGTGGGAATGGTTTTCCAGCCAGTTATGAACCCATCTTATTGTAGTTGCATCTAGGTTATATTTCTTTAGTTCGTTTATTAGACGGTCATGCAAGACCGTATCAAAAGCCTTACTAAAGTCAAGATATATAACATCTATTGCTTTACCCTTATCCGCAAGGCTTGTTACCCTGTAAAAAATGCTGTTTGGTTGGTTTGACGTTATTTGTTCTTGACAAGTCCATGCTGACTCTTACTTATCACCGTATTATCTTCTAGGTGTTTGCAAATTGATTGCTTTATTATTTGCTCCATTATCTTTCCGGAAACTGAAGTTAAGTTGACTTGTCTGTAATTTCTTTCTTTCTTTCTTTTTCTTTCTTTCTTTCTCTTTCTTTCTTTCTCTTTCTTTCTAGATTGGCACTATATTTTTCCCTTTTCTCGTCCTCTGGAATCTTTCCCATCTTTGACTTTTCAAAGATAATCACTAATGGATCACTAATCATTATGTCTGTGTCCAGTGGAGTGCTGACTTGCAAGAATGCTGACTTTGCATATGAGTTTCAGAACAATCAAAAGAAAATTCAGACCCTACAGTTCAGAGGCAGTGGACATTTCGGTAATGGCCCAGATAGAGCAGTTGAAGATTTAATCTTGTATTATCCTGAGGCAAAGAGAGACAAAAAGGTTTCCTGAGTTATATCCATTTGTTTTCAAAAGCCAAAAAAATTCTTCAGAAGATTATGCTAGCCTTATAGATATAGGACCGGGTTTTCAAAAGTATTCAGTACCCACAATTGGGGCTCAAAAGAGATTAGTTTCCATTTAGTCACTCCAAAATGTAGTGGCTAGATTTTAAAAACTGTTTAATGCTCTGTAGATTCTATTGTTTTCAAATTCATAAACTGCATTTTGCAGTGCAATTCAAGATGGAATTTTTTTTTTGTGTATAATATTTGTACAACAGATTTTTTTAAAGCATCTGTAGCTCTGCAAGACTGATCATCCATATACCTATTGCAACATCTTGTAAGATTAACAACCAAATACGTTCAGTTTGATATCTCCATGCCCCCGAAGTTTCCTTATTTTGCAGCATTTTATCAGGAATGTTCTCTAGCATGTAAACTGTATTGGGTAGTAAAACCAAGTCTTTTTTCCAAAGACCCACATTAAAAATAAAAATATAATTCTCACATAGTTGATCAGAGTTCTATCATAAATCTTTGAGTCATCTACAAACATTCCAGGCTCTACTTAGTTATTCTGGGATCTTTTCTGCAATACTGGAGGTGGCCTACATATATTTGTCTCTGGAATGCAACAGAAATTTGTTTTTATAGTGGCTAGAACGTCTTATTCAGCCTCATCAGGTAACCAAACAAATCATTTGACTCTTAAATGTCTTCTTGTTTTTACTTAGGCTATGTCTACACTGGGCAACTGTGCTGCTGTTGTTAGACGCTTATTACAGTGACGGAAGGGGTTCTTCCTTCACTGTCGTAAATCCACCTCTTTGAGAGGTGGTAACTAGGTTTATGGAACAATTTGTCTGTTGACCTAGTAATGTCTACCCTGGAGCTTAGGTTGGCTTAACTACATCGCAGAAGGTGTGACATTTTTCACAGCACAGAACAATGTAGTTAAACTGACCTAAATTTGTAGTATAGACCAGCCCTATATGTCTTACTCTCTGTTACATAGGAAATCCTGGCTTTCTGTCTTCTTGCAGTGGATCCAAGAACATTTTCTGAAGAAGAAACCCTCCCTTCTGGATAATTTTAGGAAAATATTGTGTCTGATGGATTAAACTTTGCTTATCTTTTCAAACAGCTGGATCTGAATTGAGCCACTGTAGTGAGAAATGTCATGTGAACCAGATGTCTTTGCAGAGCAAGTGATCAAAGAGCCAGAAACATCTTCAGATCTCGTATTTCACAGAATTGGGTCATTCTCCATTTAGCGAATGCTGCAGTGATGGCTCACCTCACTAGTCATGGCAGATGAAGTGTAGCCCTGCTCAGGGAGACATTGCTTATCTTGAAATGAGCAGAAAAGATTTTCTGTGATGTTAAAGCACTCCACATACTATGCTGGTGATTTCAGTCTCAGAGCAGACTAGTATCAGAGGGGTAGCCGTGTTAGTCTGGATCTGTAAAAGCAGCAAAGAGTCCTGTGGCACCTTATAGACTAACAGACGTTTTGGAGCATGAGCTTTCGTGGATGAATACCCACTTCGTCGGAGCAGACTAGGTCAGCCACTCTACTTTAAATGCTGGAGAACGGAACCTCAGTCCACAGGTATTACACCAGATTTGCAGAATGTAGATAACTCTAAATAACAGAGATGTTTGCTTGTAAGTTCCATCTGTAAGTTCTTTTATCTTTGGACTTGGAGTGGGGGGAAGAGGAATCTGACTAGTCTTAGGGATGTATAGATTTACTGTTCCTGAAAATCACAGCAAACTCTATATGTTCCTTCCTTTTTCCTTTCATTATTCCAAAGGTCCTGAGAAAGTATCAGTGACCAAATGAAACTGATTTCCACAGCCCCAGTGTGGCTCTGAATAAATTGGTTTGTGGACCTGACCCTATTGTCATCACCCAGTTCCATTACATCCTCTCAAAAGCAACCTATTGTCTCTCTAGCACCCATCTCAGGAGCCTATCCAAAAGGGTTATGATTTGTGGTACCTTGATTCTGAAGTGCTATGCAATGTCAATATCCTTCTTGAGTCTGAGGAAATTAACGGAAGATAGATTGCTGAAGAACCTTCTCCAGAAGACAATGAGTATCTCCTCATCCATGGGGTGAGGGATAGCTCAGTGGTTTGAGCATTGGCCTGCTAAACCCAGAGTTGTGAGTTCAATCCTTAAGCGGGCCACTTAGGGATCTGGGGCAAAAATTGGTCCTGCTAATGAAGGCAGGGGGCTGGACTCAATGACCTTTCAAGGTCCCTTCCAGTTCTAGGAGATTGGTATATCTCCAATTATTATTATCATCAGACACATAGAAAAACATAAACTGTTGAGCAATAGTCAACATGGTTTCTGTAAAGGGAAATCATGTCTTACTAATCTATTAGATTTCTTTGAAGGGGTCAACAAACGTGGACAAGGGGGATCCGGTGGACATAGTGTACTTAGATTTCCAGAAAGCCTTTTGACAAGGTCCCTCACCAAAGGCTCTTACGTAAATTAAGCAGTCATGGGATAAAAGGGAAGGTCCTTTCATGGATTGAGAACTGGTTAAAGGACAGGGAACAAAGGGTAGGAATTAATGGTAAATTCTCAGAATGGAGAGGAGTAACTAGTGGTGTTCCCCAAGGGTCAGTCCTCGGACCAATCCTATTCAATTTATTCATAAATGATCTGGAGAAAGGGGTAAACAGTGAGGTGGCAAAGTTTGCAGATGATACTAAACTACGCAAGATAGTTAAGACCAAAGCAGATTGTGAAGAACTTCAAAAAGATCTCACAAAACTAAGTGATTGGGCAACAAAATGGCAAATGAAATTTAATGTGGATAAATGTAAAGTAATGCACATTGGAAAAAATAACTCCAACTATACATACAACATGATGGGGGCTAATTTAGCTACAACGAGTCAGGAAAAAGATCTTGGAGTCATCGTGGATAGTTCTCTGAAGATGTCCACGCAGTGTGCAGAGGCGGTCAAAAAAGCAAACAGGATGTTAGGAATCATTAAAAAGGGGATAGAAAATAAGGCAGAGAATATATTATTGCCCTTATATAAATCCATGGTACGCCCACATCTCGAATACTGTGTACAGATGTGGTCTCCTCACCTCAAAAAAGATAGCACTAGAAAAGGTTCAGAAAAGGGCAACTAAAATGATTAGGGGTTTAGAGAGGGTCCCATACGAGGAAAGATTAAAGAGGCTAGGACTCTTCAGCTTGGAAAAGAGAAGACTAAGGGGGGATATGATAGAGGTATATAAAATCATGAGTGATGTTGAGAAAGTGGATAAGGAAAAGTTATTTACTTCTTCCCATAATACAAGAACTAGGGGTCACCAAATGAAATTAATAGGCAGCAGGTTTAAAACAAATAAAAGGAAGTTCTTCTTCACGCAGCGCACAGTCAACTTGTGGAACTCCTTACCTGAGGAGGTTGTGAAGGCTAGGACTATAACAATGTTTAAAAGGGGACTGGATAAATTCATGGTGGCTAAGTCCATAAATGGCTATTAGCCAGGATGGGTAAGAATGGTGTCCCTAGCCTCTGTTCATGAGAGGATGGAGTTGGATGGCAGGAGAGAGATCACTTGATCATTGCCTGTTAGGTTTACTCCCTCTGGGGCACCTGGCATTGGCCACTGTCGGTAGACAGATACTGGGCTAGATGGGCCTTTGGTCTGACCCGGTATGGCCATTCTTATGTTCTTATGTTTTTGGTGCAAACTATCTGACTTCTTTAGCTTTCTCCAATGCAACATAGAGCAAGATCTGTCTCAAGTACCATTTTCAAAAGGTCAACATTCTCAAATTTATTTGTGTCTTAGGATCTACTGAGTGCATTTCTCTCATCCCTTAGTAAGGTGTTTTCTAAAAGCAGCCAAGCAACTGAGACAGAAATTCTATGGAGTTCACTCCTCCTTTGTAGCTTACTGGTGTTTAAAAGCCTGTGTGAATTACTGACACTGTTTGCTGCATAAAAGGGAATTTTCCCATGTCTGTATAATCGATTTCCATGAGAAATTCCAGTGGTCCATAGGCTTATGCAGATACTGGTGTTCTTTATTTGACATGCAAACAGTTTTGTAGCATGTTAATTTTAGGAAAGTTGCTTTTCTAGTTCCTGTTTAGTTTGGTAATGGTGACTACTTTTTTCAGGAGATTTTGTTTTTACTTCTGGTAGTCACTGCCTGTCTTATTTGTTCTGAGGAGAACCCATTCGTATGGGCTACCTAATGTAATTTTATAGAAACACATTTTAAAGATAGAACATTTTTTGAACTTTGTCCTATAGTAATTACCAAAGCAACTGCCTTTTAAATTATTTATTTTACAGCTCCCCAAATTGTGCGACTCTCTTCACTATACATATAAATTGTATGTGGTTCTTGCCCCCAGAGAATTTACAGTCTATTTTGTCATATTATACAAAGAAGGGAAACCACATCTGTGGGTTTGAGTAGGAGGGAAAGGAAAGACAAAGCAATATGATTATATTTCCTAACCACCACATCCATGAATTGATCAGTTTTAATTTTAATAAATCTTGGTTATTCAAGATTTTTTTTTTTTTTAAATAACAAAACTGCTCAGCTGTGCTATTCACATACTTTGTTGAGCAACTTTGTATTCCACAATATCTTAACTGGAGATCAGATAAAGTGTGTGAATTAACAGCCCCTTATTTAAATCTCTGGATGCTGTGAATTTGGTATCAACTAAATAATTATCTTGTGTGGTATTGATGGTCAGAATTTGTTAACAAGGTTCAGGCCCTTGCTTGAAGTGTGATTTAGGGGAGACCAGGAGGGTTCTTTTTTAGAGAGCAAGCATATGGTCTCTCTCTCGTTTGTAATTTAAAAAAAAAAAAAGTGTCCTTAGTGTGTGATAAGTACTTTATCTCTCTCTCTTTTTTTTTTTTTAAATGTAAAGCATCATTGTTTGAGAATAGTCTTGCTCTGGCATAGAAATGGACTGGATGACGAAATTGATGTGTTCTATCTTTAGCCGCTAATTCTATAAATCTTGTTTATAGTAGTAATACTTGTATTTTCATTTTTTTCTTTACAAGATCAAAGTTTAATCACGCTAGTGTTTTGGTTATATATAGGTTTTCCTTTTAGGATGTCTATGCAGTCAAACAAACAATTTAACTTAGAATTATAGTAAGATCCCTATTATCTAAATTTAAGCAATGTTGGTAAGGTTATTTGGGCATTTGTATAATGGAGCATTACTGGCAAAAAAAAGTCTCTAGGAAAGGGAATTCTTTGCAGTGCATGATACTGAGGGTTTAGATAATCAGAATCTTTCCGTACCTTCAGTATGTATGGAGGTGAGTGCTGAAGTACATTTCCACGTACGTGACGTGATTCTAAAAGAAATTCACAATCTTAGTCTTTAGGTGGCAGCACCAGATACTATTTTCCTTTTGTTTCACAAAACCTCTGATGAGCAAAGGTATAAGTATATAAACTTTTCTGTTTGCATAGCTTCCAAAAAACGCTGATTTTAAGACTAATCTCAATTTTTTAAAGATAATATTAATTTTAGGTAGTTTACAGAAATCAGTAAATCTGTTACCCTATCTCCCATAGTTGCCCTAAAAATGGACACTCCTTATGACTTCTGCTTTGTTTATGTTCATCACTATAGTTTTTGGAGGAAAAAGCTGCCCTTCCCCCCGCAGTCACCTACAAAAGTTTTAACTTCAAATTATTTTAGTAACCAAACCAAAACAGTATAAACTTTGGTCATTCATTTAGTATTTTAAAACAGCAATTATAATTTCAACGGCAACGTCTTTCTTTTCTTGTATATTTCTGTCATACAAAGGTAAATCTCTTTGGTTTATCTTCACCATTACTTAAATTCTGAAGGTTTTTTTTTTTTTAAGGCTAAAAAACTGACCTGTAGTCCAGAGCCTTTAATGATAGTAAAGTGTTCAGTATGAAACTAAATCTGAAATAATTGGCAAGCCCATATGATTTTGCCAATGTCATGGAAATATAAGAGTCAAAAGCAGAAGTTTATTGCTTACAACTCTTGGGGCCTTCTTTTTTTAAAAAATGTATTACAAAGGGAAGAGGAGCAGTTTTTCCATTCTTTAAATATTCCATGCTGTGGTTTTGTTTACTAAAATAGGGCATTCTGCCTTGCTGTGGAGGATGCAACTTGGTATTCTGAAATGGATTAAGTAACCAAGTAACAATCCATGAAAGGAAATAATAGATAATATAGGACCCAATTCAGCAAGAAAATCAATTAATGTAGGCATGTTTTTTAAGCACCTGATGAGTCCCATTGATTTCAGTGAGACTATTCACATGGATTAAGTAAGGTTTACTTTGCTGAATCATCACCATGATTCTTCTGTTTTCCCCAATCAAAATAGCTAGTCAAATGATAGATTTTTTTCAAAAGTAGATTATTACCTATTTGTTTGAGTTTTTACCCATGTGTCTCTACCTACCTCGTCCCACCATTTTTCACAACCTGAATGTTGGAAAATCAGAGTTTAACTAAAGTCTGTGGACTTCCTCAGAAAGGGCAAAGTATGATATCCCTTCTTTCATTTTTATTTAGTGAAAGGGATTATCTGAGTGTAGTGAACGATCCTTTGAGAAAGAATTAAAGATACGTTTGTAATTGGAATTTACTGCTATTTCTACATTAAAGTAGCCATCACTACCTTTTACTCCATTTCTACATTTCCAACAAAGAGAGAGCATTCATATTGTACATATGTCCTTGCACTCATCGTTATTGTCTTAGACCTCAGATAGACCACCTTTAGTTTTTCCCTCTGAGAATCTGTCGTATAAAGAAAATGTTGAGGAGGAGGAGAGAAATTTTAAATAAAACTTTTATCTACTACTTGTCTTGCAGAACATTTGTCTTTTTCAAAGTGTACGGATGAACTTATTGTTTAAAAAAACATGCTGTCTCCCATAAGGGACCCTGTGTACCATGGAGTGTGCGACAGTTGCTATTAGAAATGTTCTTTTATTTCTAATGACCTGTAAAAATATATACTAAGTTTAAAAATCTAATTTGGTATGATGTTAGCCTTTATTCATGTTAATTGTCTTTGTGTAAAATATATATATATGGAGGAAATTCTTAAAATGCTCATCTTGGATAAGTTTTTAATTGAAATTAAATAGGTTAAACTGGTATTTTGTTTGCAATACACTTCTTTCTTTTGCTTAAATCTGACCCATTTATTAGTTATAGAAAAAAATAGTATAATGATTAAAAAATTAGTTGCAGAATTTTTTATTTTGTGATAAATTTAAATGGTGTTATACATACAAGTTTAATTAAATTCAATTTTGTGTCAAGGTGAGTTCTTTAGGTCTATAAATATTGTTTCTTTTCACTTGGTAAGACAAAGACTTCAGTCTTATAAAGAAGTGGAGCTGGATGCTCATCCTTTTCCAACTTCCCTAAAATCATTGCTAAATTGTTGGATTTCACACTTACTTAAACAATGTGAGATGACACATTTTACTTCCTTACTTCGCTTAATTTTCTTAAACTTTCACTTTATTCTGAAAATATTCCTTTTTAGAAATGTTTTATAAGACCTATTTCTTTTATAATAAAATAAGCCATTGTTCCTGAACATTTTGTCATATGTCCGTATTAGAATATAAATTTTGATGGACATTTATCTAGATTGTCTTTACCTGGGTTAAAAATAAATTGCAGATCAAGTAACTAGTTCTTTTTATAAAAAAAAAAAAAAGTTAAACACTGCTAAAAACACCTCAAGAAATGTGAAATTCACCAGCTTTACTTTGACCCTCAGATAACTAGGGAAAATGAACTTTGTGCTTATGTTTTGGGTTTTTTTTCTTTTTATTGAGTCAGTATTTTTAGGATTTTTTTTATATATTGTTTAAATTCTTGGGTTCTGGCTACCAGAAATAAATCATCTTGTCTCCAACACTGCCTTTTTAAATGCTGCTCCTGAATTTTAACCACTGCATTAGATTGAAACCTACATGCTGTTAACCACTGAGCCAAAATGAAATCGACCACTGCATTGAAATCAGAGTTGGCAGTTGTATACGGACTTGAAGGAGTTGGTAATAGCAGTGCACCCGTGTTTCTTTAATGGGGTTTTTATTCTCTGTTTTCAGTTTTAATGGTCTCATTTTGATTTAAAGACTGTTTCTTAATAATGATGCACATTTTATTGAAATATTTTCAGTGTAACTTAAAAAGAAAATAACAATAAAACCATCCGCTAGCAGTGGTTTCCTCAGAAACAAAATGTTCTGTTGCATACTCCCATGATGGATAATGCAGTGTGCTTCTTTTATTTATAAAGCAATCTTATATAAAAAGATAAGTGATTTCTTCGTGTTACGTGAACCTTATCTTAGGTTAAACATTGTAAAATGTATTTATATTTTTTAAAGCAATCCTTTCCTGAGGATAGAGTTTTACTTTCTGAATTTACATTTTTTGTGACCCATTTTGAAGCTGTTATACCAAATCTAAGGGAAAAAAACTGACCTAGATGAATTGCTTACTTTGGTCTTGGAATTTTTATTTCTTATTAATAGGACTGGATCCCTCCCAATTCAAAGTCCATCACCATTACCATAAAGATGAGGAGAATGATGCCTTACTTGGTGGCCCAGCTCAGCTCACTGATGAGGAGAAATATAGGGATTGTGAAAGATTCAAGTTTTCCTGTCCAAGATGTGGAACAGAGAACATTTATGACAATGTCTTTGATGGTTCGGTTAGTTTTTGGTCTTTTTGTTTCCCTAGTAGGTTTGAAAAAAAGGCTTCCTCTAGAAAAAGGAGCTTTTCAAACAAGGGTCATTGGAATTTGGACTGGGGAAAGACACTGTTTTGGTTCTGTTATTGATAACTTTGGATCAGAGATTGTCAGTGCTGAATCCTATTCCATTCACACATTTTGGCATTGTACTCTGGAAGCATTTGTCAGATTAATGAAGCCAAATGGTGCATCTGCTTTGGTTTACAAATAGAAGTTAGTGTAATTTTTTTATATTTAATATTTATCTTAACTTTGTAACTTGCAATTTTCTATTTAATGAAGCCTCCTTGTAGCAATAACATTTTCTTATCCTAAATCATATTAATTGGAACATAGTGTTTTTGAAAATCAGTGTTTTTCTTTTTACATCCCACTTCCCTTCTTGACAGAAAGGTACTTCTGCACTATCTTTCCTGCTGTCTTTGTATATCAGACATAAAAAGTCATAGGGGATGCATTCCTGTCAAGAAGTGCTGCCAAAAAATGTATCTCTGACCTTGGCTCAGAACTTGAAATAGGGCCAGGTATTTAACTCTGCTGCGATGTTATGCATGGACTAGTCATTGGCAAATTAGCAGGCTGCAGAGTAGTGAAAACCTTGAAAGTTAAAGCAAATATATCCTTTATCTAAATTAAAAGTAATTATTTTAAGTTAATTTGGACAAACAGCAGATGTTTCGCATTTTTTGAATCAAAACAAAGCAGTCATTGGAAGCAAGCAAGAGGAAAGGACAGACACAGATCAGCAATGCTTTGTAAATCCTTGACTTATGCTTCATTACAGCTGTAAATACGATAGTTAATTGCATGGAGGCTTGACGACTTGCAGATGGGCTAACTGTAGAAGAGCTTATGTCAAGCTCTAAAATCTCTTCCACCTGGAATTGCTTAGTGTTGTGAGTGAGATTTTAGCCAGATCGGATCAGAAAAACATGGATTTGAAATATTAACAGGAAAAAAATCCCTCACAAACTGTTACAATCATACAGCCATATAGGGTGTTCCTTTACAATGAGAATTTCACTAACTTAATTTTAGCTATTTACAATTAATCTTTAGGATCTGAAAACTCAATTTCACATGTGTGAAGATATGCAAAATGTTCCAGTTGACAATTAATGTACAGTCTATGATTTTAGTGGATGACATGGTATAAACCTTTAATATTATTCTTTGTACTTTTAAAAATTATTAAATGAGCCTGAAACAAAATAGAGAGCTTAATGATGTACACTCTTGTAGCACATCTTCACATTTGATGCTTATAGGAATGATTCCAAGACTACGATCAATAGTCTTGAGAAGGATGTTGGTGTCCTTGATAAAAGTGATAAGCCTGTCTTTTTCAGGCGAATTGATTTTACTATAGATTTCACTAGTTTATTTTTATTCAACATCATTAGTTGAATGATAAAGTCTGAAACAAGTGATTTGTTAAGTTCCCCAAATGACATTTGTTTAAGAGAACAGTGAGAAGACTGTACATCCTAGTGGAGAAGAATCTTTAGGGATGGAGAAGCCAATTGTCATGGGACAGGAGGAAGGAAGACCTCTGTTGGGGATTAAATTGAAGAAGGGTTTTACAATATTTTGTCTCTTTATGCATTGCTAGCGTGTATTTGTGTATATACTGTATACACACTCTCGTGTGATAACTTTATAGTGGTTTTGTGATTGTTTTCAACATTATTTTAATCTGCAGGGAAAGCTTATGGAACCCAGCTTGCAACAGTGCAGTAAGAAAGAATGTGATGAGTCCCCTTTCAACTATATGATTCAAATGAACAACAAACTACTCTTGGATATTAGACGTTACTTAAAAAGCTACTATAATGTAAGTATCCAAAAAGTATTCTTTACAATGTTAAGTTAATCATCAGTTCTCTAATGGGTACTCAGTTTTTTTTGGGGTCACAGAGTATTCATTTTGTGCAATACTGGTTACTGTGCTTTATAGTAGCTGCAAACACCTTCCCCCCCCCCATAACTAATGTGATTTTTATTCTCATTAAAATAGATTGATGGATGTTAAATCCTAATTTTAAATACTTCTTGTTTGCAAAATAAATTTTAACATTCCCCAGTCTAAAGGATATGATAGATAAGAACATCTTAAATTTTTGCATATAAGTTATTGGCCATGTCACCGATAGAGTAGATCTTTGTATTTTAAGTTTATTTTTTGAAGAAAAGATGACTGTAATGCATTGAGAAAAATCTATGAAGGTAGGGATTTGAGCATGCAAATACCAACTTTTCTTTTAAACTAAATCTGGTTCAAGATGCATTATTTAATGAACAGCCTATTAATTTGAGAAAAGAGGCCTTGTCCACTAATAATGTTCTGAAGGATGACAGAGAGAATAACTTCTTACTATCTCTGTGGGTTATGAAGGTTTCTTTCTGGCTTGCAAGGTTTTTTGAACCACTTTGATACAATTTTTTTTAATCAAACATGTTGAAACCAGACACAAGCATAAAGGTTTTGGCATTTTTGGCATTATACAGCCTCTTCCAAGCAGCATGAAGAAGGCTGTTTAATAGCAAAATGTTACTGTCTATTCTTGATGTATCCATTTGTGGTTCAAAAATGTAGATAAAAGATATCGTATGGATTAAATTGCTCCGTGGCTCTTATAAACTGGACACAACCACTTCTTAGGTATCATAGTATTCAGATGTCATGGGACTAATTGAGTCACTTTTATAGTGTACAGACAAACTTAATATGAACTTAAGTATGATTCTATATATACAATGAAAATGTGTATCTACTGAAATGAGTTCATTTTCTTTTTTAGTTGCAACATAAATTGTAACTAGATCCTGGAGCAGGTTTATGGTGAGATGGGTTGGGAATGTTTCTGTGAAATGGTAAAGGATATTTGTTTTATAATAGTCCATGTGGGAGCTTCAGATGCTCAGCGCTTCTGAAAATAAGGCCTTAGGTGTATAAAGCTGAGTAACCAAAATTAGACTCTGTTTTTGAAAATTTAGTCTTTTGAATGGCTTACCAAATTGATGGTTCCTTTGGTTGAATATTACAAAATGTTTGCAGGGAAGTACAGTAGTAATAATTTTTTCTAGTAGCTCCAGTTTATGCTTATGTTCTAATAGCTCTCACTTGGGTACTGTTTTTTCCCTCTGTATTAATTCTTAACACATTTAAAGTAAATGTTTCCATACTTATCACATTGTCAGTGGAAAAAAATTCTGAATTCCTTTAAGAATTCTTTTTAAAAAAATCTCAATTCCTTTATATTTGTTTGTAGTATTTGACGGCCCTATTTTCAGAGAGCCAAACATTTTTTGCCATGTTTCAATTTAGTCACTTAATTACAAGTGCGAATAAGTTGCTCCTTCATATGAAAGTTGAAGGCATTGGCAAATGGTTTGAATAGGCAACACTATACCGAACGTATGGGTTTGAGACCTCATATTTAACCTTAACCTAGCAGAAGCTTCCTTTCAAAGTTCATCTGTTTCCAAAATGGACATTCAAATAGCATAATTATTGTTACGTAATGAAATTTGTCTTATTAAGGCAATATATCAAAGCATGTAGCTTTAGTGTAAAAGTTGCTTACCTGCTAAACTTTTCTAGATTTGATGCATTTAAATTGTCATAATTATTTAACAAGTGCTAAGCACATTTCGAGCACTTACTGTGCAAGAAAATATTACATGCACAGAATGTACAATACCAAACACATTGAAAGAGACAAATTGTGTGCAAGTTAAGGGGAAAGAGTTAGTATTGCACTATGCTCTGTCCATATCAATAAACGTCTTGCAGTAGATTTGTTCCACATCATTATGAAATCAAGTTATAAATCAAAACGGAAAGTGCCATTGTTTGAATGCTGCCAAACGATTAGAAAGGTTCATTACATTCTAACTTTTTAAATATCCTTTTCCATGGTCCATAGAAATTGTGATTGAATATAACTAATGAGCTCCTTCATGTGGAAGTTATAGCAGTGTAACAGGGAGTTCCCTGAACTTTTAGATACATTTTAATAGGAATTTATTGAGAATTGAGCTTTTAGACCAGTTGATCAAATTATTTGTACAGCATTTTGAAGGTGGTAAAGCTGTGTAAATGCCAAGTATCATTATTAGTCTCCAGAAGATTGAGATTACTGTGCTGCCAGAGCTTATTTCCAAATGGAATAGTATTTTTAGTTTGTAAAAGGAGATTTCTTTGCGTTGGACAGGAAACCTTTATTGTATCCCAGTAATAATTAGAGAGGCAGGTGCTCTGTGAGCTTCATTGTATCTCTTTTATCCAGTACTTCTAATAGCTGTGTAACAGTTGGAGTTGAAAATTTTCAAATGACATGTTTGGGCTAAGGGAAATATATAATCTTATAAACTATAATGACATACATTCTGAGCAAAACTTTGGATGAAACTTTGAGACTTGGGTGTTGCGGATTGTTGTTGGAATGGTTGCGCCCTTCAGTTTCTCAGGAAGAGAGGTAAAGATTTAATATAGAAAAACAAATTTTTAGTTCACGTTTGTATGGCAGATATTACGATTGTTTCTATAGGGATAAAATTGTACTTAAAACAGAAGTGTATCTATATGAAAATGTAAAGGTTTTGTTTTAACCTTAATTATAGTAAACTACATTTTATGAAGGTAACAGTGCCTAGATTCAGATGATTTCATAACGCCTGTTCCAAAACCCATAGAAATCAATGGGAGTCTTTACATTGAGTTCAATGGGCTTTGAATCAGGCCCTTAAGGATTTCAGACCACTCCTCCTTCATTCCTTATTCTGTTTAAGTGCCTTAAAAAGTCCAGCCTTGTAAATTTATCATGATAAATTTTATCAGCTTAGGTACAAAATCTGTTTGTCATGGTGCTGATAAAAATTGAATGATACTTTACTTGTAAAAGACAAAACAAAATAAACCCCCCCCAAATAAATACACCATGCAAGTGGGCAAGTAGAACTGTGCAAGCCTGCTATAATTCCTACTGTTTTAACGCATGCATTCACCTTTTTGTAAAGTACATTTCTTTGTTGCGAAAACCAGCCTGGTTCCATTTGAACACTGAAATATTGTTTAGCTGCCACAAACCGCATTTAGCATTATTCCAATAGTTAATTCCTTAATATTAAATAACATACACCAGCCTTGATCTTAATTATTCATTTGTAACTGCAAATATATTAAGCCAAGATGACATCCAAAGATTTTCGTTTTTTTCCAGAGCTGCATTATTCTTTTGAAAGATTGATCTCAGTTTTTTAAATTCGGCTGCAGAAAAGCAAATAGAGAGAGAGAAATAGCTAATCTAAATTGGGAAATGAAGAGGGCTTTTTTTAAGCATGAAAATTTCATCATCTTGTCAGCTGGCAGAATGCCTGCTGTGTGGATTCACAAAGGCTAAGAATTACACTTTCATGAAATTTTCCTCACTAACTGCCCTGGTTAATTTGAAAGATAACCCACTGTTTTAATTCATTCCTCAATTGGGCGGTGCAGGTTTTATTTTTGATCTGACAAAGCATTTGTGTTAATCGTTTTGGCCCTCTACTAGACACTCTTGGGATTGTGCTTTTACAATAAACGTGTCTGTGATAGCTCTTTAGTCTATTATACTTACAATAGATCCATAGAACTGGTAATTAATTCTGTACTGCTTTGGAAATGGGAAGAATAGGTGTAGCTCTGTCAAGTGCTGCTGGGAAGTTTGTTTAGCTGGTTCATTTTTGAAGTGTTACCCTCAGCCATCAATGAAACATCCATGCTGGAGAGGGGCTAGGACAGAAATCCATGACCATAAATGAGTAAACAAACCCAACTTTTACCTTGAAGAGTGAAGTAACTTAATTTATGGTATTTGCATCTAATTCTTATGTTGAAAAAGTATAACAGAAACTTCCCGTTTAAATATTTGTCTATAATGTGAACACACATTATAGAAAGAGTTTGGGGTATAAAGGTTAGCTATTCTATTGCCTTTAATTGCACAACCCAATCCATAGCCATAAGAAAATTGCAGAATCTAACACTTAACACCCCTAAATACATTTCTCATATTTCCTTTGGTTATTAAGAGAAGAAATGGATTACCAATGTAATGTCCACAAATTAAAGCTAAAAACAGTACATTACACGTGCGATCTGACTGATAGCAAAGTTCACCTTGCATTGAGTGGGTTGTTGATGAAGAACTATTATCACACAATCACAATATTCTTTTACCTGTTCATTTAATGTACACCTGTGGTGCATCAGCAGCTTGTTTGTAGTTAAGGGATATGTTTAAATATGAGGAAGTCTCAAGTTTATTTGCTATTAGTTCACAGTTACTAACACTGTAAAACCTGTTTTGACTTATGCATCTTTGTTTTATGTACAGTATTTTTTTTTTAAAATGCAACTAGCCTTAAAATAAGGTGTAACAAAATGCCTTTATTTCATGGCCCTTGTCCACTGAATCACTATACCCCACAGATGGAAGTGAGTTTGAAGGTTATTGAACACTGCTAAATAACTTTGTGCTGTTCTGCTGTGAAAATTCAGTGTTCAATAGCCCTCAAAATTTCTCATTTCTTACCTGTGGTGGGGTGGTCTGCTGCTGGCACATTAGGACTCAGTATAAAGCATATAGGTACCCTAGTTGAAGCTCTCTCTTGAATTATTTTAGTTTTTGTGTATATCTTGGTTTTTGTATTAATATTTAGTACATTTAGAAAGGTGAACATTTTTTAAAAGAACGCCATTATAAGAAGTTTTAAAAAGCTTGTAAATATTGAGATTTCAATACATATCCATATAACAGTACAAAGATAACAGGTCTGGTTCTGAACCTATCTTTTCTCCCACTGCAATCAAATGCACTGCCAACAAGCTACAGGTGGACACCACATGAACAGGTAAACACATGATTGTAAGGAATGTGATGACTGTTCTGTAATCATGTTCTCCCAAGATTAATCTGTTAGTTTTTTGGTACTAGTAACTTTAGGGTGTTTAAGCATTTGATAATGAGTAAATAAGACCAAAACACAGGAGAAATTAAGAGGTCATTTGAGGAAAGTGTTAGTCAGCTATGATGAGAAGCTGCTATCCAAGCATGAGTATTGACTATTATGGGAATACTAGTCTCCTATATATACATGGATTTGTGAGGCTTTTGAAGAGTTTGGAATTACATCATTGTACTCTCACTTTATGAATCAAACATGATGGTGATGTTTCCATAATAGGGGGAGCTTCCAAGTGAAGGCAGAGCTGAAAACAAGTGAAGGCAGAGCAGTGCAAAGGAAAGGTAAAAGACTAATGTGGTTCTGTTAGTGGTTCCAAAGGGCCTAAGAATGAATGAAAAGAAAATCTCATCAAATTCTCAAGATTTTCTTTGGTTTTTAGTTGGTTTGCCCAATAGCATCTCCTCTGTCTTTTTCTTCATTGCAACTGACAGCTACATTTCAACCAGAACCCTATTTTGGCTAACCACCAGGAAATAGGAGATTTACTGTTCAATGAGGAAACAATAATCAATATACCGATTGTATTGTAGCCCAAACAATCTTAGAAGCTCACATGTACACTGGACTGGAGATAGGATGAGACCCTTTGGGAAACCATATGCAAGGGCTCTTTGGAATGATAAGCAGTTATAAATCACAGACTTCATTGTGTATTAGTTAGAATTGGTTAATCACTACTGTAACTTCTCTGTAATCTGCACCATTAAGGGAAGGTTTGAGACCTCTACCATCAAGATTACTTTTTTTAGCACAGTGTTTCAAGGTGATGGTCAATCAAGGCAACTTCACAAAAGGCACCAGCATTTTTCTTATCAGTGATGGACTGACACTTTTTTATTGGCTTTTAGTAGTCCCAATGGGTAGGAGCCCAGCTCACTAATGGTTGAGTTAATCTTGCCCAATGCCCTCAGAACCTCAGTCATTGAGACTGGGTGAAATTCAGCTAGAAAATAGGGTATGTTTATCCTTTTCTACCTGCACTGTGTAAGAATGTGCATAATTTTAACTGTGCCATTACTGACCCACTGTTCCAATAAGTGAACAGAATTGTCTTTCCGAGTGTTATGGAAACAATGAAGTCCACTTCTGAGTGCATACTATTGAAACTAGTCCATTAACAGAAACAGTGATGTGCCTTGACCGCAGCCTAGCGGTCATGATAACTATGACAAAGTGGTGCAGGTGCTATAAGAGAGGACAATCATAGTCTCATTCTAGACTTGACTGTTTCCAAGGCAATTTCAATAGCCAACCAGGAACCACTACTGGAATTCAGATTTTCATATTCATGTAATTCTCTTTTTTAGCAGTAGTTGTTGAAATATGTATTTACATCTGTCTAGGCTTAGGCTTTTTGCTATATGCCATTCAAATTTTTAATGTAATTTTGGATAGAAAAGGACCTCTAATGTGTATGATATGACAAGGAATAGGAGTCCAGTAATTACTTAAATTTGGGTACATCTAAAATTTATGAAACACAGTTGCCAATTCTAACTGCAATTTTGATTGATATACTTGCACTTCTTATTCAAAGCAAATAATGCTTTTTACAGTGAATTATCAAACAGTCATATACATCTGTGCTACTGATTGAAGCTCTTACTTTTGGAGGCCATTTTAACCATCTTGCTGGATGATAATCCAAAATGTAGTCCATTGACCTTGAACTTCTTACCTTGCATATGTGAGAAGATCCAAAAAGTCTCTACAGTAGAAGAGGTCACACTTCCACCAGACATGACTTCCCTTCCCACCTTGCCCTGCTCAATGTCTTGCTTCCATAGAGGCAACAGGCAGCTGGAGACTCTTGTCCTCAGAATGACATTTTTGTCAATATTTGTTGTCGTCTTTACCAAAATGTTTTCAAGTGACTGGCAGTATAGAATCCTTTGGTTTGACACTACTTTTAGAAAGCTATGGGATGTTTTTGAAAGTTGTTATAGGAGAGATTGAGGGTCTGTCTTAGTATGCATGGTCTCTTTTCAGCCACAGCAGCCAAAATAGCAGATAAGTCTCTTAATGCTGTTGGTAAGGCCTCCTCACGGCCAGACCTAGTGTTCCTTGCTCAAAGGCCTCAGGAGGTGAAGGAACAAACAATAACATTAACGGCTAATACAGCTCCTGCACAGGGAAAACAGTCTAACCTTCACATTCCTCTGTCAGAGTAGGTAGGCCTGTCTATGCTACGTGCTAAGACAAAGTAAGTTGGGCAGATACCGGAACAAGATAAGAAGCCACTTGTAGCTGTTACTATCATCAGAAACATAAGTGTCTGTAACTGAGGTTTACTGGCATTAATCAAGAATCAGTCCTCAATCAGAGGTATTAATTTCCAAAAAGATTTTTATAGTTTTTACCAGCTTTGGGGGGAAAAAACAGGTATTTTGTACCAAGAATCCGTTTCCTTGAACATCTTGGTTTATTCCTCTTTTAGTGTCCCCTTGCTTCAAGAAATGTTTCCATTTCAGTGAATCCTTGGAAGTCTCTAGACAGCAGAAAAAAGCAGCTAATAGAAACAAAAATGTCTATATCATCCAAGTATTCCACAATTCCCTGGAGAAGAAGAAAGGGATTAAATAATGCAGATTAGCATTCTGATTTGTAAAGTTTCCACTGCTCTCTGTTCCTTCCAAGAGTCCAGAAAATGTATTAGCCCAAACTTCATTGGACATAGCTTCCTCTAATTCTTTCCTTTTCTCAAAAGAAAAAAGGGGAAAATATCAGATATAAAGATAATATATTATCTTATCTATTTATCCAAGAAGGAAAGTGAAATATCTTCTTCACAATTATAAGAATCCGTCAAAGAAACCACAGATACATTGATTTTTCTTGCTTTTAAGAAAAATACAGTAGCATCTTTAAATCTTCAAAGGAAGGAAGCAGAACCCTCAAACAAAATATTTATTTTTTCCCCTCCCCTCTTTCTTAAACTGTCCCAGAAACTATTGATTTCTGGAAATAGATTCAACATAAGATGTCCCCCAAAATAGAGACACTGTCTTAACAGTTTACAAAATTATGTAAAATTTAGTGAAGCTGAAATATGCTAAAGTAAAGTTCACACACCTGTCAAAGTAGTCTTTTTGTTAGCAAAAGACAGTAATTCCTTCTGATGGTGGCCTCTTTCCTTAGGATCCTTGGTGCAGAATGATTTGTTGTTTCCTTATGGGGGAGGTTCTTGGAGTTCTCTGCTGCATCTATCCTACTTTTATGTCTTTTACATGTTCTGTTTTTGTTATATCTCTGCTGTATGCAGATCTATTTACATTTTATGGTAAAAGTTAAAACTGTCCACCAAGAAAATATCTCTGGTCACTTATTACTGACATCTTCCTAAATGCTATAATTATCAACAAGATACTTTTCCTCTAATGAAATGACCAGCATGTGCCTGTAGAGAGGCAATTGCCATATCAGATGGATCTCAGCAGCTGCAAGGTTTGCATTGGTTCAGTGAGGCCCTCAAAAATGAGGTAGCAGAAAATGCAAGAAAAGAAAAGCATATTATTAAATTTAAGAGTTCCTTTTGTCAATTTAATTCTAGACAGTTTAGAAGAACACCACTTTATTGGTACAACAAATACAGATTTTGGTCCAAACCACTTAGGAAAAGAAGAGGTCAAGGACCAAGCAAACACAGAGCAAACAGACCAATTGCATGACTCCAAACACTCAGCACACCTCCTGAGAAGGCAGTATTCTTGACCCAATCTCAGAAAATGAGCTGTCACAGTAGGTTCCAGGGGCTATGTAGTAATGTTTACCAAAATTCTTTCTCTATCCTCTGTAGCATCTTCAGTGATCAGGAACCTGGAACAGGTAGCCCTTATGGTGCAGGCAATTCATAAACTCATGTCAGTTGGTGCAGCAAAGGCAGCCACTGCTGAGTTACACACTTCTCAGGCATTGCACATATTTGTTCTGATATGGCCCATTGAGATCAAATCAATGCTGGGCTTCAAATGCCTCAGCAGGTCTGTAGAGAAGCCTTCCTTTAGGAGGGAGACATTGCTCTGAATTTTAGCAGTCATGGACTTAAAGAATTTTGAGACGTCATTTCAACTTAACCAGTTCCTTTCTTTGTGCCTTTATTTGCTCCTTTTACAATAGATTTTCTTCACTCTCTTTTCAGGGCTATCACTTTGCCTAACACTGCCAAGGCAGAATTCTATCTTTTGATGTCACTGAATGTGTAAATCAGGTCCTTTTACTAGTGACTGTAGGGCATCTGTCTTTTTCTGTATGGGAATAACATTCTGATAAATCTCCAGACAAGTGAAGAGGTAAATACAAGCATCCAGATAGTCATGGAAACCCTACAGTCCCATCGATTTGTTTAAATTTAGGGAAAACAAGTCTAATACCCAGTATAGTTTTAGATCACCCAGGAGTAAACAAAAGAGATACTCTTCAAGCAAGAGTATTCCTATCTGAAGAAAGGAGCAGGGAAGCTGTACTCTGATATACATCCACTATTGAGCAGTAAGCATCCAGCTGCAAGCCTCTCTTCTATGAGTTCTGGGCATAATAGTGTCCTTGATAGAGTTTCTACAGTTGGGAATGCGTAATTGTGTTTTGCACAGAAATTGAGATCACAATCAAAAAGAAACCTCACACTCTTCCCCGTCCCACAAAGTGACAACATTCTTTGTTTGGTGGATGTACTCAAATTAGATCATAAGAGAGTCTCCTTTTTCTTCAAATGTTGAGAAAAATAACTGTCAGAGATGCCAGTCTCCAGAGCTGGAGATGTGCATTGGAAGCAGAATTTTATTCCTGGAGTGTGATCTAAGGTGGGGGGGACCCACAATGTAATTTTTTTTCCCAATGATTTGGTTAGTTTTACAGAAGTTTGTAGGACTGAAGCTAAATGTGCTGGCTATACAAGAGCTGCGTATTATTCACTGATCAAGGTAGACAACAGCTTGATGATGAGAGACTTTAGACAAGTAGCATGAGTGCCTTTCAGCTACTCACTCTACATCAGGAATCAGTAGCCCTTTTCTTTTGGGCAGAATTGAAAATTCAGTCCCTTGAGGCCATACACCGAGAATCATAGAAATGTAGGCTGAAAGGCACCTTAAGAAGAGACATGCACTGATGCAGGATCAAGTAAACCTAGACCATCCCCGATGGGTGTTTGTCTAACCTGTTTTTAAACACCGCGGATGATTGGGATTCCACAACCTCCATTGGAAGCCTACGCCAGAGCTTAACCATGCTTATAGTTAGAAAGAGTTTCCTAATATCTAACCTAAATCTCCCTCACTGCAGATCAAGCCCCTTGTTTCTTGTCTTACCGTCAATGGATACAAAGAATAATTGATCACAGTCCTTTTTATAACAGCCTTTATCATGTTTGGAGACAGTTATCAGGTTCCCCTCTCCGTTGTCTTTTCTGAAAACTAAACATGCACAGTTTTTTCAATCTTTCCTCATAGGTAGGATTTCTAAACTGATTCTCATTCTTGTTACTCTCCCCTGCACTCCCTCCAATTTCTCCATATCTTTCCTAAAGTGTGGTGCCCACAATGGATACAGTAGTTCTGTTGAGGCATCACCATACTTCCCATGTCTTGACACTCCAGTTAATACACCCGAGAACATTATCCTTTTTTATAACTGCCTCACACTGTTGACTCATTCAGTTTATCTACTAGAGTACCCCAGATCCTTTTCAGCAGTACTACCACCTAGCCAGTTATTCCCCATTTTGTAGTTGTGCATTTGATTTTTCCTTCCTAAATGAAGTACTTTGCACTTATCTTTAGTGAAATTCATTTTGTTAAATTCAGAGCAATTCTCCAAATTTTCGTGGTGGTTTGAATTCTAATCCTGCTCTCCAAAGTGCTTGCAACCCCTCCCAACTTTGTATCGTCTGCATATTTTATAAGCATGCCCTCCACTCCACTATCCATGTTATTAATGAAAATAATAAATGGCACTGACCCCTGTGGGACCTCACTAGATATATCCTCCCAGTTTGACAGTGAAGCATTGATGATTACTCTTTAAAGTACAGTCTTTCAACCAGTTTTGCACCCCCTTAAAGTAATTTCATCTAGACCATGTCTGTAGTTTGCGTATGAGAATGTCATGTGGGACTCAACTCAAAATATATCGCATCTGTTGTTTCCCCCTATCTACTGGGACAGTAACAATGTCAAAAAAGGAAATTAGGTAGATTTGGGGTAGTCTTTTTCTTTTTTTTCTTTTTTTTTTTTTCCTTGACAAATCCATGCTGGTTATTCCTTATAACCCTGTGTTCCTCTGGGTGATTCCAAATTGGTTAACAATTTGTTCCAGTATCTTTCCAGGTATCAAAATTGGGCTGTGAGTGATCTATAATTCTCTGGGTGCTATTGGTTCCTCCTTTTTAAAGATAGGAGCCATGTTTGCTCTTCCCAGGCCTCTGGGACCTCACCTGTCCACCTGGAATTCCTGAAGATAATTACTAACTGTTCCAAGATTGCAGCAACCAGTTCCTTAAGTACTCTAGGATGAATTTAATCAGGCCATGCTGCTTTGAATACAGCTAACTTACCTAAATAGTCTTTAACCTGTCTTTTCCCTGTTTTGGCTTGTGTTCCTCCCTCCTTATTATCAATATTAATTGCGCAGAATATCTGGTCACCATTTTAGTGAGGACTGAAGCAAAATGATGTCATTAGTTACTAGTTCTCCTTCCCTGCTAAGTAGAAGACCTACCCTTTGCTTCATCTTTTTCTTGTTTCCTACAGCCTTTCATGTCCCTAGGTGTAACTCATTTTGTGCCTTAGTCTTTCTGATTTTGTCCCCACATGCTTGTGCTATTCTTTTGTATTCCTCCTTGTGCAATTCATCCATGTTTCCACTTTTTGTAGGATTCCTTTTTGATTTTCAGGTCATTAAAGAGCTCCTGATGGAGCCATATTGGCTTCTTATTGTTCTTCCTATCTTTCCTTCACGTTAGGATAGTTTACTGTTGTGCCTTTAATATTATCTCTTTGAGAAACTGCCAGCTCTCCTAAACTTCTTTTTTCCTTTAGATTTTCTTCCTATTGGACCTTACCTACCCGTTCTCTGAGTTTGCTAAAGTCTACTTTTATTTACGTCACTTGTAATTATTCTGCTGCTCTCATTCCTTCCTTTCCTTAGAATAATGACATCTATCATTTTATGATCACTTTCACCCAAATGTGCTTCCACTTTCAGATTTGCAACCAATTCCTCCCTATTGGTCAGTATCAAGTCTAATATGGCAGCCCCCCTACTTATGTCCTCCACTTTGTGATGCAAAAATTTGTCCCCAATACATTCCAAGTACTTGTTAGAAATTTTATATTTTGCCATGTTACTTGTCCAACAGATGTCTGGTTAGTTAAAGTCCCTGTTACAATCGGATCTTATGTTTTGGATATTTCTCTTATTTCTTCTAGAAATGTCACATCTTCCTTCTCTTCCTGATTTGATGGCCTACAGTAGACTTTACCCCTATTTTTCCCTCTTTTTTTATCTTTACCCAGAGACTTTTAACTGGTTTGCCTCTCACCTCCTTCTAGAACTTGGAACAACTGTATATATTCTCAATGTATAATGCAACACCTTTCTCCTTTTTTTTTCTGCCTGTCCTTCCTGAAAAAGCTTATACCCCTCTATACCAATTTTCCAGTAATGAGATGTATGCCACAAAGTCTCTGTGATGCCAGTTAGAACATAAAATAAATTATGACTTCCAGTTCTTCCCGTTTAATCCCCCTACTCTTTGCATTTTTGTATAGACATCTAAGATGTTGAGCAGAATCCCCCACTGATTTTCCTCTTGTTGCTTCTGTGACCCTGTTGTAATTTTCCAAGTCCCCCCACAACATCTAGCTCTCTGTTAAAGTCACCTTTTGAAAGACTATGGCAATGCCAAAGCAGATTGGCTAAGAAGAAGAAAGGTTAATAAGGCTGAATGGCATCTTCATTCTGCAATCTTCCAAAAATAGTAAAAAGGTAAATGTAATATTCTTGTCTGTGTCTTTTTCCTGAGACAGAGAATATTTCAAAAGCTTGAATCTAACAAGCTGAGAATAATTTTGGAGAATTATTGAGGAGAATTATTAGTCCAGGAAATCCTGATACTTCTTGGTAGTAGATTGTCTCTGCCTCTTCTCCTGCAACTCCATTCAGATCTTCTGTCTCAGGGCCTGGAGCTTGACAGCTTGAGTTTTTGAAAAGGATGAACAAAAAGATTGACGAAGGTGAATCCAACTACATCTTGCAGACTTTTAGGAAACCATAAACCACCATTTCATATTCTGGGGTCTCAAGAAGGTTTTGATACTAGTGCTGACTAAAACACACAGATCCACTGAAATGTAGTGTTCCTTGTGTTTTACATTGTCTTCAGGATGATATAGACTTTAATCTGTTAGTTGTCTTCACTTGTTGCTATTTGGGAAAAAATTTGATCCTTATCAGAATTCTAGATTTATTTTGGTTCCCACTATGACCAAATTAATCTGAACAGCCAAACTGTTAAATTTTCCAAAAATACCAACGCTTCCTGCATGGAGAGTAAATTTAGTTTTGAAAATCCGAGAAGCCCTCAAGCATCTTTTTTAACAAAACCACCACCTTTGTAGCAATAACATCTGCAAAGAATGTCAAACATCAAAGCTTTATCCACGGAAGACCAGTGTTGTATGATTCACTTCTCTTAGGGAAGAGTCTGATGATAGAGAATCTCCAGGTTATAGTCAGGAGCAGAGGAATGAGAAGTATAATGTAAGGGCCGGATCAGATGATAAACAGTCACATAAAAAAGAATCTGGCACATCAGAAAAAGGCAGGCTAATAAACAGGGACAAGTTTTTAAAGTGCTTGTACACAAATGCCAGAAGTCTAAATAATAAGATGGGTGAACTAGAGTGCCTTGTGATAAAGGAGGATATAGATATAATAGGCATCACAGAAACCTGGTGGACTGAGACCAATCAATGGGACACAATCATTCCGGGGTACAAAATATATTGGAAGGACAGAACAGGCCGTGCAGGGGGAGGAGTGGCACTATATGTTAAAGAAAGTGTAGATTCAAATGAAGTAAAAATCTTAAGCGAATCCACAGGTTCCATAGAGTCTCTATGGATAGAAATTTCATGCTCTAGTAAAAATATAACAGTAGGGATCTATTATCGACCACCTGACCAGGACAGTAATAGTGATGATGAAATGCTAAGGAAAATTAGAGAGGCTATCAAAATTAACAACCCAATAATAGTGGGGGATTTCAATTATCCCCATATTGACTGGGAACATTTCACTTCAGGACGAAATGCAGAGATAAAATTTCTCGATACTTTAAATGACTGCTTCATGGAGCAGCTGGTACGGGAACCCACAGGGGAGAGGCGACTCTAGATTTAATCCTGAGTGGAGCGCAGGAGCTGGTCCAAGAGGTAACTATAGCAGGACCGCTTGGAAATAGTGACCATAATACAATAGCATTCAACATCCCTGTGGTGGGAAGAACATCTCAACTGCCCAACACTGTGGCCTTTAATTTCAAAAGGGGGAACTATACAAAAATGAGGGGGTTAGTTAGACAAAAGTTAAAAGGTACAGTGACTAAAGTGAAATCCCTGCAAGTTGCGTGGGCCCTTTTTAAAGACACCATAATAGAGGCCCAACTTCAATGTATACCCCAAATTAAGAAAAACAGTAAAAGAACTAAAAAAGAGCCACCGTGGCTTAACAACCATGTAAAAGAAGCAGTGAGAGATAAAAAAGACTTCCTTTAAAAAGTGGAAGTCAAATCCTAGTGAGGCAAACAGAAAGGAGCACAAACACTGCCAACTTAAGTGCAAGAGTGTAATAAGAAAAGCCAAAGAGGAGTTTGAAGAACGGCTAGCCAAAAACTCCAAAGGTAATAACAAAATGTTTTTTAAGTACATCAGAAGCAGGAAGCCTGCTAAACAACCAGTGGGGCCCCTTGACGATGAAAATACAAAAGGAGCGCTTAAAGATGATAAAGTCATTGCGGAGAAACTAAATGGATTCTTTGCTTCAGTCTTCACGGCTGAGGATGTTAGGGAGATTCCCAAACCTGAGCTGGCTTTTGTAGGTGACAAATCTGAGGAACTGTCACAGATTGAAGTATCACTAGAGGAGGTTTTGGAATTAATTGATAAACTCAACATTAACAAGTCACCGGGACCAGATGGCATTCACCCAAGAGTTCTGAAAGAACTCAAATGTGAAGTGCGGAACTATTAACTAAGGTTTGTAACCTGTCCTTTAAATCGGCTTCGTACCCAATGACTGGAAGTTAGCTAATGTAACGCCAATATTTAAAAGGGCTCTAGGGGTGATCCGGCAATTACAGACCGGTAAGTCTAACGTCGGTACCGGGCAAATTAGTTGAAACAATAGTAAAGAATAAAATTGTCAGACACATAGAAAAACATAAACTCTTGAGCAATAGTCAACATGGTTTCTGTAAAGGAAATCGTGTCTTACTAATCTATTAGAGTTCTTTGAAGGGGTCAACAAACATGTGGACAAGGGGATCCGTGGACATAGTGTACTTAGATTTCCAGAAAGCCTTTGACAAGGTCCCTCACCAAAGGCTCTTACGTAAATTAAGCTGTCATGGGATAAAAGGAAAAGTCCTTTCATGGATTGAGAACTGGTTAAAGGACAGGGAACAAAGGGTAGGAATTAATGGTAAATTCTCAGAATGGAGAGGGGTAACTAGTGGTGTTTCCCAAGGGTCAGTCCTAGGACCAATCCTATTCAATTTATTCATAAATGATCTGGAGAAAGGGGTAAACAGTGAGGTGGCAAAGTTTGCAGATGATACTAAACTACGCAAGATAGTTAAGACCAAAGCAGATTGTGAAGAACTTCAAAAAGATCTCACAAAACTAAGTGATTGGGCGACAAAATGGCAAATGAAATTTAATGTGGATAAATGTAAAGTAATGCACATTGGAAAAAATAACCCCAACTATACATACAACATGATGGGGGCTAATTTAGCTACAACGAGTCAGGAAAAAGATCTTGGAGTTATCGTGGATAGTTCTCTGAAGATGTCCACGCAGTGTGCAGAGGCGGTCAAAAAAGCAAACAGGATGTTAGGAATCATTAAAAAGGGGATAGAGAATAAGACTGAGAATATATTATTGCCCTTATATCAATCCATGGTACGCCCACATCTCGAATACTGTGTACAGATGTGGTCTCCTCACCTCAAAAAAGATATTCTAGCACTAGAAAAGGTTCAGAAAAGAGCAACTAAAATGATTAGGGGTTTAGAGAGGGTCCCATATGAGGAAAGATTAAAGAGGCTAGGACTCTTCAGTTTGGAAAAGAGAAGACTAAGGGGGGACATGATAGAGGTATATAAAATCATGAGTGATGTTGAGAAAGTGGATAAGGAAAAGTTATTTACTTCTTCCCATAATACAAGAACTAGGGGTCACCAAATGAAATTAATAGGCAGCAGGTTTAAAACAAATAAAAGGAAGTTCTTCTTCACGCAGCGCACAGTCAACTTGTGGAACTCCTTACCTGAGGAGGTTGTGAAGGCTAGGACTATAACAATGTTTAAAAGGGGACTGGATAAATTCATGGTGGCTAAGTCCATAAATGGCTATTAGCCAGGATGGGTAAGAATGGTGTCCCTAGCCTCTGTTCGTCAAAGGATGGAGATGGATGGCAGGAGAGAGATCACTTGATCATTGCCTGTTAGGTTCACTCCCTCAGGGGCACCTGGCATTGGCCACTGTCGGTAGACAGATACTGGGCTAGATGGACCTTTGGTCTGACCCGGTACGGCCTTTCTTATGTTCTTATATTCTTATGTACTAGGATAATAAATATTTTGTACAGCACCTCAATTTATTCCTGAAAAGAATGGCCAGTTTGTAATCACAAGCGATTATTCTACCTTTTTTCTGTCCTAATCCACAGCAACCCAGAGAAAAACATTGATTTAATTTTGATTTTTGCAGAGCAATTCAATTTTTTAAAACAAGATTGGAAAACAATTAAAGAATGAGTAGTTCAGAATTGAAAAACAAGGAATATTGAACTCTTGGATGGAATCACCCATTTATTCCACCCAGTCAGTAGTGGCCTCCTGGGAGGAAAATGCATCAACAGAAAAGACTTGCAACACAGTGATATGGTTGACCCTGTTCACCTTGGTGCAGCATTACAAAATAGATAGGCATTCTTCCTCTAATGATTTATTTGGGAGAATGGTCCTGAAAGCTTCAGAAGATGAAGTTTAAATTTAGATAAGAGAGCAACAAAATCTGTTTAATTGGGCATTTCTTTTCCCTCCCGTGCTCTTAATTTGCACTGCTAGTCACACCCCAGCTGTGAAGATTAATAGACATGCACTTGTCCAAGAAAGAAAACTTTGTCATATCTGATTTTATTTCACTGATGAAAATGTGAACAGTAAGCTCATCCCTCCCCTTTTTGGTTTGATGGAAAATTTAATAGCAGAATCTTCAATTTGGATTATGTGTATTTTTATTCTGGAAAAAAAGTATAAATTTTCATACATCATGGATACGTCCTTTAGCTCACTTCCCTCATCTGCATGATTTTGAAATAGTGCATGTAGTTACGAGTTGATATCATTTCCGTATTTTAACATTTTACATTTTGAAGAAATTCTTGGCTTTGGAAGAGGTTTCTGAAATCATGAGGTAGGAAGTGGAGTCAAGTGGAAATGTTTCCTCATCAACTCTGCAGTCTGCCTCTGTTCCTCTGAGTGCAAGGCAACCCAGCTGTGAGGCTTGCTGGCCATACTCTTATCAGAGAGAGAGAGAGAGAGAGAGAGAATTATCAAGGAAGACAAATTCCTCTCTATCAATTCTGTCCTTACGTAAATTCAGCCTTCTGAGTTCCCATACGTGAGAGTGTAACTTAATTTCCAAATTACATGATGAAAGCACATCTGTCCCAAAATTAATACCTCTTGAGAATATCATAATTGTATATACTGAAAATAATTAGTATCTGTAATTTGCAAGTCATAAATGTCTAATTTTTAGCGAAGTTGTTTGTTTCCATTTAAGATAAATTCCCAATTTAAGATCCAAGGCAACATTCAAATGTACCTCACAGGGGCCAAAATTGTTCTTTCCTTTTTTTCTTAAATGCTGCAAAGAAACATAGTGATTTATGTTGTATTCTATTGTACAGAGAACATCCCAACTTTAAAAATATTCTGAGATTCCTTTAATAAAATACTGTTCATTGGATAGTACCTAATCAGTTTTTTTCCTCACATTGAGGCAACTAATGTCAAATTTCTAATAAAATTAGGAACCACCAAACTACCTAGTCTGATTACCAGCTGTAAGGTATTAAGATGAATTCTAGTTGTGCTTTTTATCCAAGACAATGAAGATTATCAATTGCCACTTCTTATGAAACTTTAGATTCTTTACCTCCATCTGCATGAACAGAGTTGTCGTTAAACACTTCCAATTCATTCACTGCAAACACACACACACTCTCTCTCTCTCTCTCTCTCTCTCTCTCATCTCCCTTAGGGACTCTCAATTTCCAGGGCTTCACTCCCTAAATGGAGCCATCTACCGAGTTCCTTCTCTCCATTTGTTCCTTCTCCATCATAATGGAGCAGTATAAGTGAAGTAAGCTTGAAGTCCAGGAGGTGCTTCATCTGCATGCAAGGACACCCTCTCAAGATCACCAAAGAAAGTTGCACTATTCTTGCACTCAGCCTTTTGACCCTGGCTTTCCTTAGGGCAGTGTTTCTCAAACTTGGGACACTGCTTATTTAGGGAAAGCCCCTGGCAGGCCGGGCCGGTTTGTTTACCTGCCGTGTCCGCAGGTCTGGCCGATTGCGGCTCCCAGTGGCCGCGGTTCACCACTCCAAGCCAATGGGAGCTTCTGGAAGCGGCAGCCAGTACATCCCTCGGCCCACTCCGCTTCCAGCAGCTCCCATTGGCCTGGAGCGGCGAACTGCGACCAGTGGGAGCCGCAATCAGCTGGACCTGCGGATGCAGCAGGTAAACAAACCGACCCAGCCCACCAGGGGCTTTCCCTAAAGAAGCAGTGTCCCAAGTTTGGAAAACACTGCCTTAGGGGAAGGAGATCAAAGTCTGGAGGTTTATTGGGACCTTTGCATCAGAGGCACTCCATCATCAGAACATCCATGGAGACACCTCGGCAAGAGCAGGTCAGTCCTCTTCAGGTCTTGGGACTTGTTATCTGATAAGAATTTGCCAAGGGTAAAACCAAAACTTGCCCCCTTCCACTCTATCTAATCCACTTGTAATGGACTCCCTGAAGCTAGCATTAAGAATCAGGGCAGCTAACTAGATATCCAGGTGTTGCTCAAAATGAAGCCCTGAGCAGCATGTAACGATTCAAGGAGAAGCTTAATAAGATAGTAGCTGAAAACATGGACAAGCCAAAATATTTACTACCAATGAGTGAAGTTCAGGAAAGAATAGAAGCCCCTCATCCAAGGGCAGAAGCTCTTTTCATTCCTACCCACATCAGATGTACTGGAAAAGGGACCCTCATTTTTCTAGGGTAAGACATGGATGTGGAACATGAGAAGGAAGCCAAGATCATGCAATAGTTTAATCTTTCATTCCTGTTCATCTGTATAAGTGCAAGAGAGTTCTCCAGAAATAGACCTGAGGACAGGATATCCCATTCTCAGACACCTGATTCCAGCTGACTTCAGACACATTGGTACAGGAAGGACTGTATCATGATTTCTCTGGAGCTCCAGACTTCTCTTCTACCTCCTTCATCTTCTTCCTCAGTTGTGAAAGCTGATGAAAAACTTCAAACCATCTGGAAAGCATCAAGCACCACCTAGAGTCAGTGGCCATTAGAAACCTGTCTTTCAATAGGAAAGGTCTTCAGAACTTTCTTCCATTTCTTCATAGAAAGAAACAGAGGAGGGGCGGGATTTATGTCGTACCTCAAGAAACTGAACAGACTGATTAAAAAGATGAAATTCAGAATGGATCTTGTTCCCACTAACTCCAGTTTCTCTGGGGGATACCTAATTCTGTTAGATCTAGCAGAATTTTATTGGCATATTCCAATTATTCCCTGATACAGAAATTACTGTCAATGAAACATTACCTTTTGAGTCCCCCAGGATGCTTCCAGGCTACTGTCAGTAGCCTGGCTAAAGAATCATTTATACCTTTTATTAGATTATATGATTATGAGAACATTGCTACTAGAGACGTTACAGGAAGTGGTGTTGCAGATCCTCTCTGTGTTTCAAGCATGGTAACGCAATCCTATCTTCACTACCTGGCAGCTGCCCACAGTATTATAGGGTCTCACAACCCTTCATTTGACTGATGGCATCTAATTCTCTGCATAAAGATGAGCTTTCTATTTGTAAACAAGTTGGCAAGGATAGTCTTTGAAATATCAGCTCTTGGAGGCTGTCAAACATATTGCATCTTCCATGAGAATGAGATGATTCATGTTCCAGTGTCTTTCATAACCATGATTAACTCCTCCATGCAAACATCACAGGAAATAGCTTTTTTTTTTTTTGTCCAAAACCTTAACACCTGGAGGAAAAAAGCATTGCATGTGTACTACATGTGGTGAAAATCCAGGTTAAAGTCAACTAGTTCAGAAAAACAGCTTGACTTCCTTTCACCTAAATGCTTGTGACTGAAAGTATCTAAATCCTCTTTAGTTAGGTGGATGAAACGCTTATACCATTAAAGCCTATTTAGTCACAGATAACATTTCCAGAAGGAATTGATACCCTCTCATCATAATCAATGGCAGGCTTCTGGGCAGAAGGGGCATCAACCACCAGAGAGGAAGTTTATGAAGTGTTAATGACCGCACTATTGAGTTCTACAGTTTTCACCATAGGCACTGACTTTTTTTTTTTCTTCCCCTGAGGTGTTCCACCTCAAGCCTCTGCCCCCACTCCGCCCCTTCCCCGGTGGCCCCGCCCTCATCCCAACTCTTCCTGGCCTCCCTGTACCCCCTTCCCAGAGGCCCCGCCCTTGCTCTGCCTCTTCCTGCTCCAACCCCTCTCTGGAGCCCTCTGCCCTCCCCCAGCCATCAAACAGCTGATTGTCAGCCCCCACAAACAGATTATCAGTGATGCCTCCAAACAACTGTAGCTGGTGGGTGCTGAGCACGCACTTTTTTTTTTTCCATGGGTGCTCGAGCCCCAGAGCACCCACGGTGTCAGCGCCTATGGTTTTCACCCTGATTCCTCAGCAGAAACATTCTTCGTTGGGGAGGTGATCCAAGTGGTACTCCTAAAATAGAGTAATATTAATGTATGGATAGGAAAGAATAACGCTTCATTCAGTCTTACTTGTCTTTAGCTCATTGTCAACAGAGCAACACTTATTTACACACCGCTAAGGATCTGGCCTTTGGTGTTAATAGACCTCTGTGTTCTTCTCTGAAATATATGGAACCCAAGAGGAAAGCTATTTCCCTTTTGGGGGCATATCATGTCAGCTTCAGAGGAAAGAAACACAAAAGTTCCATTGCATTACAGAGGACAGTAAATCTCCAAAAACAATACAAGCTCGTATACTGTATTTGCCTTGACATCTTGGGCTGAAAGTAATCAGCTTCTGTGGAAGAAATCTGTGAATCAACCATCTGGATGAACTAGCTTATCATGTGTTCATCAGTACACTTACAAGCTGGGACTGAGCCCTCATGTGATGCAGCCTTGAGGCAGGAATATATTTAATGCCTGGTACCCTTAACCTTTCAAAATTCACTTGATTTTCCTTATATTCCTGGATAATTTCCTTCCTTCTTACCTTCATTATTCTATTTTTCCCTATGTTTGATGATTGGCAAACCTAGATTAGAGTTTCCTATATTTATCAATTTCTTTCCTTAGATCCAGCCCCACTTACTGCTGTAGTTGAACACTGGTTGTTTCGTAATTTCTTTTTCTGAAAGCAAAATTGTACCAGTCCTGTGCTGTAGTTAATTATTGTCAGACATTTAATATCTTGTAATATTTAAATATCATTATTATCTTCACAATTTACAGGTTTGGAAGAACTTTTTCTTATCAGGAAGTAATAGGAGGGTCCTTCCACCCTGTTTCAGTTTTGTCAGCTTTAGCTGTCTCCAGCACTACAAAGTGAGAAAACCCTACCCATCAGAAAGTTCAAGAGACCTGAGGTGTTGGATAGGAGAAACAGAGAGAGAAAACAAATTGCCTGTCTTTTGTAGTGAAGTTAGCAATAAATATGGCATGTTAACTTTTATGAGTGATTACTTTTTACCACTGAATTAAAGTGTAATATGTTGCTTAGACAAGATGTACTAGGTAGCGTTTTGTTTTTCTATAGTCTATAAAACTCAGTCACCATTTTCAGGAACAAATATTGCTAAAGACACCAGATTGTAAAATCTCTGCTGCTACTTCAGAGAGTCTTGGGGCCATCCTCTGATATGTAATTGCTTTTACATCAGTCACAAGAGAGAGACAAGAATGTGCTTTCCTTGAACTTAACAGTTTGGGCAATTTTCTGTAATCCAGTAAATACAAATTGTACCCTGATTATCCATCTACGTCTGTCAAGGAAATTTTAATGGATGAATGAATGAGTCAAATGTATGCATGGAAATATACAAATGTGCAAAATATGGGTCTAATTACAAGGCTGCTGAATTTACACAAGGTCAGGTAAACAAGGCACCAGTGTAATGATTATTAATTGTTAATAATGCCTTTGGGAAAACATTTTCATGTCTCTTCTGTACACCTAACAGTTTTGCCTTTTCAGTCATATGAAACAGCCAAATTGATCAGTTAATACACCGCTACCTCGATATAATGCCACCCAATATAACACAAATTTGGATATAACACAGTAAAGCAGTGCTCCAGGGGATCCACTCCAGTGGATCAAAGCAAGTTCAATATAACACGGTTTCACCTATAACGCGGTAAGATTTTTTGGCTCCCAAGGACAGCATTATATCGAGGTAGAGGTGTAGTGAGAGCAAAAAGGCATTCATTTCTCCCTTCTTTCTACCTCACCTCTGTAACTGCTTACAACTTCTTTCAGAGTAGTACGCAAGATGAAAGGTAGATTTTCAGGACCACGTTGAAAATGAAAAGTACATTTTAGATATTTTGAATTAGAATTCTGAAGTAAAGTTTTCGTGAATAAATTAATGTAGTTTGTACTGAAACACACAGTAGTGAACTAGCCACTGTCCCTTCTCATAACAAAAGAGTGCTTCTTTTTATTTTCTTTCCCAAGATAGCTAGGGCCATCAAAAACACAAACTGGATTCTAATAAAGACAAATTGAAGCCTCCCTTTTTATATGCTTACTATTTATGGTAAATTTGGCTCCAATGCTGTTTTATAGAATACTCTAATTTTGGTCGAAGAGCTGTACCAACAAATGATTTATTTAAGATTCTTCGAACTGCTGCAATAACTGTTTCCCAGGAGCCTTGTGTGACTTATTCAGTAGACTGCTGTATCATTACAGACTCTGCATAATTAATTCTCCTTTTCCACTATGCACAACACTAGAATCATAAAAGGCCACATTTACTCTGTAAAATGGAAGTATACTCAGTTGTGAATCCAGGTAATCTTGTTTGGATTAGATCCTGGGAAAATATTTGTGTTTAAAAAAAACAAAAAACTTCTGGTTATTAATCAGTTTGGTCCAATAAATGCAGGCTGGGAAACTGAGTAATTGTGAGCACAGGAATTTTTGTACCAGTAGTGGAGTAGTGGCCTCTCTAGTCCAGTATTCTGTCTCTGACACTGGGTGATACCAAGTGCTTTAAAGAAAGTTCAAGAAACTCCACAATGAGAAACTTTGGAATAAGCTGTCCACAGGGAAGTATCTTCCTAATGTAGTTTAATTGTGAACATTCTCACCCATATGAATGTATAAACCTTTTGTGAATTGTGCTGTTTTCAGTGATACCTTATGGCAAGGAGTTCCACAGGTTATTTTACACACTGTTTTAAGTATTTCCTTTAATAGTTTTAAATTTTTGTTGCCTTTCCATTTCACTGGCATTACTTTTTGAAATTGTGAAAAAAGGGTAAATAAAGTGCCTGATTTTCCTTCTCCATCCTAATCATTGTCTTATATCCATCATGTTGTTTCTTTCTTAAACCTAACTGTCCTAGTCTTTTCAGTCTGTTCTTACACGGAAGCTTTTTCATGCCTATAAATCATTTTCATTGCCTGTCTCTCATACCTTTTCTATTTCTACTATTTCTTGTTTGAGATGGGGCATCTCAGAATTGAGCACTGTTTTCAAGATGACAATGTAATATCAATGTACATAATGACATACCTTGTAGACCCAATTGTTAAACTATTACCAGTTGCTAAACTGCTTTTGCTGTTAAGACAGGGCTAAGGCTGGAGGTAACACATCCAGAACTACCCCTTGCACCTAGAACAGGGTGTCCATTACCCTAAAGTATTCCCCGGAGTTTGTTCAACATTACCAATGATAGTATTTAAGTAACCTTATGACAAACTGTTTCATTGTTTAGTTTAATCTTACTATTAAAAAAGTTTTTTCCCATCTAGATAGTATAAACTTGCCCTTCTTTGGTTAAATTCTTTATTTAAAGTAATATGCCAGTGGTCAATCTCAAATCAGTTTACCCTATTATGATTTTGTTCAAGTATTTGTAGAGTGCTACGATATCCACACTGGACCTAATTTGGTTAAACTCTAGAAATGTTTGTCTTCAGATTTCATATCTTTCTATTCTCTTACCTTTGCTATTCTTTAGCTTCTCTTTTATCACTAAAAGCAGCAAAGAGTCCCGTGGCACCTTTATAGACTAACAGACATATTGGAGCATGAGCTTTTGTGGGTGAATACACACTTCGTCGGATGCATGCGCACGAAAGCTCATGCTCCAATACGTCTGTTAGTCTATAAGGTGCCACAGGACACTCTGCTGCTTTTACAGATCCAAACTAACATGGCTACCCCTCTGATACTCTTTTATCACTGTGATGTTTATATTTATAGTGATGTGCCCAGAGTTGTACACAGTAACTAAGGCCTCATAGATGTTATGAGGAGAGAAATGATTACCTTTAGTCCTTTATGCAATTTTTTCTAGTCCTTCCCTCTTGTTCACTTTTCCTTTTTGATTAGCGTATTATTTTAGCATAATTTTTACCTTTCTGCTTCAATCTCTCACTGTGAGCTCACGTTTATCATCCTTTTTTTCCTGTATTGATGTTATCCAATCTTTCCTTTTTAAATATTCATCTATTTCTTTAATATTGCATTTTTCTATATTAAATTTCCATATTAATTTTTTCCCTGTCCTCTATGGTACCAGCAACCCCTCCTCCCCAATTTATATGTAGCCAGGTAAACAATTTATAATATCGATTAAAAAAAAAAAAAGAGAGGGGGGAGAGAGAATTTAGAAAGCATATATAATCTGGCAGTCCTAGCAGAAGCTAAACTTTTCCATTTCCCCATAGTGAGGAACTCTCAAATTTGAAATGAACCTTTGTGTTTAGTTGTTTGGGTTTTCTCTTACTTCAGTGTTTTTAAGATAAGTTTGAACTCTTACCACTAAAGGGAGTATATTTAGGTCAGACTGACCTCCATTTGGGATCACAGACTTTTTTCCTTCCAGACTTGTCTGTCTGTCTGACTCTCTCTCTCTCTGTCTTTATATATTTTTCTAAAGGGATGAAACTAAGGTTGCTGGGTGGAACCACTTAAATAATGTACAGAAGTAACCATTATTAATGTTCAGATATACTTTACTTCACTTGGTAATTCAAACGTATCATTTTTTTTAAACTGTCTTAAGAGTGTCATGCTACAAACAATGTTTGTATAATAGTTACCACCTCAAAACAAATGAAAATTTGACTGCATGATTTGACTTGGCCTAGAAATAGTCACTGTTGAGATTTTCGCTTTTCTAGCCATTTGGATTAAATAAAAATACGTGGTCTGTTATAGTACTGATTTTTCTTCCCTACAACTTTTATGCATATTGATAAGTTCAACCTATTTTGCAAACAGTTACTAATGCTATAATGCATTTTCCCATATCTCCCATCTCAAATTTTACGGTTATTGATTGAAGATTCAATTGAGAAATGTGTTTAGAACCCTGCTTTCTGTGGTAATCATAGAAGTCAGTGGGAAGACAAGAAAATTGTATTGAAAGAAATTGTGTGCATGTGTGTTTTGTGTTTCAGCATAGATTATTTCTGCCAAAATAATAGCTGTCATTTTGTTCTTGTTATATTAGTGGCCTGTAGCTCACTACTACCCCTTTTGCCTTGGTTTTGCTTTTGTCCATTTGTAGTAGAAAGAATGGTGTGAAGTGCCATAATTTGCAGAATTATTATGCTAATAAAATCAATATTTTGTTATCTATTTAAATTAAGAAGTCCAAGATGGTGACCCCACTCCACCTTCATATCAAAGCTTGCAGACCTTAACATTTGGTGACTTTGAAACTTGAGTTCTGCTTAGTATTTTGTGTCATGCCCATCATGGGAGGAAAAAGATGGAAAATGTATACGCTGAGCCTATAGGACTTCCTGCAGTGCTTATTAATCCTTTATGGATCATTTGAAATGTTTCTAGTTTATTTAAGCTTTGCTGCTTGTATCAGATTGTTCCTGCAAAAAAAAGAAAAAAATGATCATGCTTTGAATTTTTAAAAATGTGATCTCACTTTCAAGCAAAAGCACTTTTATGCTCCATTAGAGTTGAATTTGCCAAACTCTTACATCGCATTAACACAAGCTTTACTGGATAGATAAATGTGTTGTTCAAAGACTGACTTGAACTTTACCAAACTGCATATTAAGATTGTGTCTTTTAATAATTTTATATCTTGAATGTTTTCTCCGTGTAAACAGAAAAGAGAAACAAAAATATGCTATGTAGTTCTTATTAAAAGAATAGTTTTAAACTTTGCTTACGAGAGGTGCTAGTATGAATTATGAAGCTTAAGTTTAATTGAAGATTGCAGTAAAATATTTAGGCTAATGTATCAGTGTTTTTTCACTGAAGGCATACTACAGAGAAGTATTTACTATTTACTAGAATTTTTTAATATTTTGTTAGTGTTTTTACAGTAGGTGATGTGTTCATTCCATAGATGAATTATGAGTTCCCTCATCTTAGGAGTTGTGGTTAAAAGATTCATTGTCAGGAGCTGAAAAAAAATTCTAGTAATTCATCTGGATAGCAAGTTAAAGACCAGATCCTGCAATGGGATCCAGTAGCATGGACTGGAGCACTTGTATGGACTCCCATTGAGTTCAATGGACTCCATACAGGCTTGGGCTAGCAGATCCGGCTGCAGGATCAATCTGGAGGTGACCGTATATCTGGATAAAATATTTTCATGTAATGGATATTGGGTTCTTTTCTTTCCTCCTTTGCTTTTGTTTTGCTAGTACTCCTAACACTTTTTTTTTCTCTTCTCTTTTGGTATTTGTTTTTTATACTTTTGCAATGGGGTAGTCTTGGTTTTTAATTCATGAAAAGCCTATCTCAAGTGAAAAGTCATACTAAGTGTTAAATCTTTATGGTTGTATTTCTCTAACTCCTATAATTTTGTATGTGGCTTGTAACATGTTAAATAGATTATTTTAAAAATAGTATCAACATGAAGTAAAACACTTTGTTTTTATATGTATATTCTTTTGCATGTCACTTATTGCTAGAGTAACGGAGCACCTCACTAACACTAACTAATTTATCCTTAGAACACCCCTATGGTAATGGGAAATATTATCTCCATTTTACAGATGGGGAAAATTGAGACAGTGATTTTTCCGAAGAAGTCTGTGACAGAGACTGAATCCCTGAATCCCAAACTCAATGCCTTACCCAGTAGACCCTCTTTCCTTTTAAATTATCTGGAGGTTTTTTTGTTTTTGTTTTTTTAAATCAAGCTTTCAGAACACTTCATAAGAATGGAAAGAGTCAAAAATATTTTTTACAAATGGAAAAAAGTTGAAAATGATACATAGGAAAATAGAGAAACCTCAATCAGTGAAAGGAGTGAAGAAAGTACACCACTTGTATTAAAGAAGTGCCACCACTTATTCTAACTTTTCTCAAATTTCCAGTTCATATCAGTAATGGAATCTTGACAATAGTTGGGAGTATCATATGGGTTCTCCTGAGAACTTTTACTGAGCAATCCATGAAATAAAGTTTTGTGCAGATTTCATCTCTTTTTCCTCATCCTATTTGTCTTTGGTGCTTTCTATAGAACAATTCTGTTCACAACAGTTGTTAAACTCTCGTAATTGAAATTGTTTGTTGCCAAACTGGGCTAAAGCTATGTTTTCAAAAAACATGCAATAGCCATGGTATAGTTGCCAAACTGGGCTAATGCATTTTTCAGGTACTCTTTATTCAAGCTTTATTTGCACAGTATAAACAAAATAAAATCTTATCTTCTTACAGAACAGACAAGCTCTAGTTTAAGATAGAAATAACTTGCCTCTGTGTTTCAAGAAGATGATTTAATCTGACAACCAATACCATTTTGTCCTATGCTTTGAAAAAGATAGTAGATATTTGGAGATCAAGGAATGATAGTGGATGGCTTTGCTTCAGTCCATTTGAAAACGCTATTCAAACCCTGCCTGTTGCATGATTTGGCTTCATCCATACAGGCTGATGCAAACCATATTTACCTATCGTTAAACTAAGTTGTTTTGGCTGTGAATATGTGGCCTTTGTATTCTGAAGCACAGAGCACTCAGTAGCCAGTTGATTGGGGCTCAACTGAACCTTGCAGCTGTTTCTGCCACACTGACAGTGTCTTGTACATTACTTTTTACAAAATGCTAAGGGCCTTACTGCTGTTTAGGGCCCAGAAACCTGCCCCTAGTAACTTTTTTCCACACACTTCAGGGCAACCTTTATTAAGCTTTACACATAACTAGAGATGATGGCATCTGTAATATAAGGTTGCCTGACACTTTCCATTGCAAGACCCTGTTTTCAGTTAATTTTTCCAAAATTTAACCTTTGACTGACATTTTTTATAGTAGGTGTCTGCCTCAAGCTGATTATTTTTTTTTTTTATTTTTTTTTTTTATGTTTCAGCAAAAATGGTTCAGCAATTTCCAAAAATGAGATTGGGGGAAGTGTTTTGTCCGTGTGTGGTTTTTTTATTTAAATTTTTTAAGCTGTTTCACTGACGTGCCAGTGCCTTCATACTTTGGAGCAGAAACTCAAAATTTGACAGAGGTCACCTGCGTGTCTGGGATGTGCCTTTTGTCATCCCTGTGAAAATTTACTCAGATTTTGCCAATTTATAAGCCTCTGAAAAATTTCAGTTTGTACATGGTCATGCAAGAGACTTGTAGAGTTTGGCAGCTAAATTTTCTGAAGATTCTGCCTGTGCCAAGGGTGGTCCATCTGGTCCATACTCACCCAGCTCCGGTCAGCAAAACCTAACTGTGCTTGCATAATTCCTCACTTAATGATTGAATGTAATTCATCATCGGGCTCCAGAACTTCTGCTGCAATGATTGCTGTTCCAGATGCTATGGGTTGCTATAGTGCTGGGTACCAGAACTGAAAGTGGGTAACTGGTCTCTCCAGTATTCTCAATGCTCCCCATGCTGATTCCTGGGCAGCATGGAGGAGGAAGAGAGAGCCACCTGACTCAAATGTAGGGTGGAGAGGAACCCCAGAAGCCTCCAGGATGGGGACTGGGGAAGAGTAGACGGAATCAGAAGATAGGGGGCCTAAGAGCCAGGTGTGGGGAGGACAGGGGGTATGGGGGATGAAGGGAACATGGGAAGGAGCTGGGGAGTGATAGGAGATGGAGGGGGATATCAGAGGTCTGGGTGAGGTAGGGAGGATATGTGCAAGAGGACAGGGACAGAGAAGGGTCTGTAAGCATTAGAGAACCACTGCACTGCAGAACCTGGAATTGCAAAATATCTCCACCACTTCTATTGGAATGTCCACATAGAAGATGACAGCTTTCTACTGTTACTAGCTCAAGTGGTAGAGGATTGTGCTGTGGATCTGTTGATTTATGTGGGTGAGGCCGAATGTTTCCCCATAATGAAACTTTTTTGTTTTTTCAGTAGTTAAGATTTTTGTGTTTAATTCAAGACAGTACATTTAAAAAGTGTTAAAATGTTTAGTATACAAAGTCAAATGTTCAAAATGTAGGAAATACACAAGGGGAAACCTTAATTCTGGTATGTGCATTATGATGTACTCTTTGATTACAAAATCAGATACTATTTTTTTTCCACAGTTACCCCATCATTTAGTGAATGAATAAGTTGTTCAGTATTTATTTTTATCCTTATCCTTGTAACAAGTTGACTAAGGTAATATCTTTTATTGTGACCACCATCTGTTGGTGAAAGATACCACACTGCAAAGAATATTTTATCCTTATTCAATGTGTAAGTCTTTGTATTATTTATTATGTACCATCCAAATTATGAACTGAATGTAGAATTATTAATTTCCTCATATATTCTTATGCTGCTGTCATCTTAAATTCATTAACATTTCTAAAGAACTATCTTTGTAACACACCTCCTGTGTGACGAGATGGTAGTGGTATCCCTACTTTACACATGAGAAACTGAAATGCAGAGAGATTAAGTTTAAAATCACCAGGAATGTGTACTAATTTTGAGGGCCTGCTATTTCAGAATACTTAATATTTTATAGTATTTTATATACTCAGAGCAGAGATCCCACTGACCTCCATTGCAGATGGTACTGTTTAGCACGTCTACAAATCTGATCCTGAATGACTCCAGAAAATAAGGGAGACACAGTGGCCTCTTGTGAAAATTCTGATGCAAGTGACTTGGCCAGCATCATGTAAGAACTCTGTCAGAAGTGATGGTAGAATCGGGTTCTTCAGGGTGGCATTCCATTGCCTTAACCATGAGACCATCCTTTCTCTTTCTGAGTTTTCCTGCCTCGTTTACTACGCACCTTCCAATTTCAGCAATAAATGAGATAGTGTCTTACAGATAGGCAACAACCTTGTTAACTACACAAACCTGATTAATTCCCACAGTCCAGCCTGTGCACTGAATGAGGCGAGGATCTTGTGGGGAAAATATTTATGGCCTAGGTAGCGATCAGATCCATGCTAAAAGAAAATCACAGAGCGATGTGATAAATTACAGTTATCACATACTTTTGGCAACCTCACCAGCATTCTGTCCACAAATTTAGCTCCTGTGGGATTTATCACATTCCAAACTCTAAACAGTTTTGAGCATGTGCCAGTTTTTTACATCCACCAGAAAAGGTTTGCCTTATATGAGTAATATGGTCACCGCAAAACACTTGCGCTAAAATGTTTACCACTATGCTCTACATGGCTTCTTAACAGGTCCATAGCCTCCATTTCCCTCACCCACAGATCAGTTGGGGTTGGGAGATATGGAAATCCTTAGACCTTCATGTTCCTTTTTTAAACCACCCAGCATCAGCTACCTGTCAGAGCAAAGGATTAAGCTGAGGCTCTCTAGCCTTTCTATTATCCCACCCAGACTGAGGCTTTCTAGCCCTTCTATTATCCCACCCAGTGGGCCTAGCCCCATAACCACCTCTTCTCTCAAAATGGGGAGAAGTTAGCAGTTTGAAGGCATAAACCTCCTCACATATTTATCACTTAAACTGAATTTTTGGCAGCTGATTGTCCTTTCCCTTTGTTCCATCCTACTTACCACTGCAACTCTTGAGCTGCCCAATCTCACTGTCTGTGTTATGCTTTATGCATTATGCTTTTCATCTCCTTCTGTTCTGTCTTTCCCTCTTTCTTGCTTCTTTATCTTCAGTTTCGCCCTCCCATTAGTCATTCCTCTTTCTTCCTCATCTTGGCTTCCTCCCAAAAAAGCCCAAAGTTTTTGTAATATAAGTAAACTGATTTAAAAAAAAAAAAAGACATATAACTAACACAATGAGCACTTGTCATGATCTTGATCACTTTGCTTATAGTTGTCCCTTTTCCCCATCTTCATCTGTTTTGTCATTTTAGATCATAATATCTTTGAGGCTGGGACTGTGTCTTCCTCTATGTATGTACGTTGCCTTACACAGTGGACCCCAGACTCCTACTGGGGACTTTGGGCATTACTGCAATATAAAAGAATTCTGTTTATGTATATGACATTGTAAACTGTCACATGCGGGGGTGGGAAACGCACACAAAAAACCCAAGCAGCTGGATCCAATTAAGCAATGCTCTCCAAGCCTGCTGGTAGTGGGAAGGTTCTGGGGTCTATATAAGCCAGACCCAGCTCATTCCATAGAGAAAGAGAGAGACAACACCCATGAAAACTGGAAGCTGAAGGAATGCCAAGGGTATGAAGAGTTCCAGAAACGACCAGTAGAAAAGACTTTCACTTGGGGAAAAGGTGCTGAGTTGGGGGAGAGTTGGGCATGGGCTGGGGCCTGCTTCTTTAGGAACTGTGGATTTGCCTGAGATGTCATCCTGGACCACCAGGAAATGGAGACATTTGGAGCTGTCGGATTTGGGACTTAGAGGGTCAATGTCACCTTAGTGATTGTCTGCTAAACAACCTAGGGCTAGTCAAAATTCACCGGTTCATAATGTCTATAAATATATATGTATTTGTAAGTTGTTTCCATGCCAAGAGTATACGCATTGCTCTGAACTATATGTAGCAGATAAGTGCAATGTTTAATATTCATATATTGATGATCTGGAAAGGTGGGGGAGCAGTGAAGTAACAATGTGTAGATGCAGCAAGGTTATTTAACTTAGCAAAATCCAATGAAGACTATGCTGCACTTCAGAGGGTGAAGTTAGGTGTTTGGGGAACCTCATTGACAGATGAAGTTCAGTGTTGATAAATGCAGACTCGTACGTACTGGAAGGAAGAGAATGAACTATTTGTACATCTTACAGGGTTCTGAGTTAACTATCAACTCAGGAAAGGGAGTTGGGCATCATTATGGACAGTTCGTTACGATGTCTGTTCAATATTCAGTCACAGCCAAAAGAGCAAGCAAGAAGTTAGGATGCATAAGGAGAATAATATGGAAAATATTATTGCTATTATATAAATCAATGGTGCATTCTCGTCTGGAATACTGGATGGGAGTACCGATCATCCTGTTTCAGAAAGAATATTGCAGAATGCGAGAGAATTCAGAAAAGGGCAATGAGAATGACTAGGGCCATGGAAAAGCTCATATAGCAAGAGATTTTTAAAGGTTGGGAATTGTTTATATTTGAAAGTGTATAGGGACCTGATAAAAGTATATGTAAAAAATAAATTACATAGAGAGAGAGAGTAGGCGCTTCTATTCTTTGTCTCACAACACAAGAACAAGAGGACTTTCAGTGAAAGTGAAATGTAGCAAATTCAGAGCTGATAAAACTTGTAATTAGGCGCTAGCTCTCATTTCCACAATATGCCACTGAGACCAAGAATTTATCAACATTTTAAAAGGGTTTGGACAAACAACGTCCAGAATTATAATAGTTAATGCTAACAAAAATGTTGGAAGGGCTATAAAATCTCATGCTTCAGGGATTAAGAAATTTGTGTGTGGCAAGCCAGGTGTAAATCTATAATACACTATCTTGCCACTCACTAAAGGTCATGTGGACCCTCTACCAGGCACTAAAAGTTCCATAGTGTGCTCAGCACAGAACTTTTACTGCATGTTGGCTGGGTCCTCATGACCAGTTAGGGAGTGGCAAGCTGGTTCACTGCAGTTTCACACCTTGGCCTGCCATGAATTAGGTCTCTGTTTAGGCAAACTCTAACAGAGATTAGGATAAAACCTTTATCAGGGACGGATTATCCCACCTCCCCTTAGTGCAGGTTTTCTTAGCTCTTCCTCTGAAACATCTGATGCCTATGACTGTCAGATACAAGATATTGGACTAAGGGGACCCAGAGACCTGCGTCTGATCTAGTATGACAATTTTTTATATTCCTTACGAGTGCTACAATAAAATAAGAGTTGAAAATTTTTGGAGAAATAGAAACAAAAATGTTGCGGTATGTTACCAGATACAAATATCCTAGTGTACCTTATTTTGATTATTCTGAGCTGTAGCTAGGGTACTTTGTGTAGTTTTGTGGAAGATAACTTTCAAACATTATTTCAGCTTCAAATCCTTTCATGTCCTCAGCTCGTTGGACTCAGCCTTAAGACCTGCCTCAGAGCCGTGCTCAGACTCAGCATCGAGCTTTTCCAGTGGCTCATGACTTCCAGCACTGATCCTTTTCCCTGGTGCCAAAGAAAAAGCACTGCATGCACCAAGAAAAGAGACCGTCTGTGGTGCCAAAGGCAAAAGAAGACCAGGACAGACACAGACCCGTATCTGGCCCTTCTTCATCCCTGGCACCTCATCAGGTGCTTGCAACTCCAGTGCTGCTGCAAGCTCCTCTAACACCTGCACAGGAGCCGCCTCCTCAGGGCAGACAGCATATCAGCCAGTTTGCAGTGCTGTCAACCCCTGAGGCTTTTGAGGTGGCCAGGGACCGTCTCTTCCTACTGGTGTAACTGGAGGTTAAAGATTTGGTGCCGCCAAGTGGCAGGGAGATATTACCAGGATCTTGCCCAGTACTGAGGCTGCTGTCTAGGGGTAAACCCCTCTTGACAGACTTAAGATCTCCACCTTGATGACCTTCTCCAGTACCAAGAGGCACGTCATTGCCCTGGTCTCTGCACCGCAGCTCGTCGGACTCAGAGGTGGGATTTTATTCCCCTCGTCAGCATGGCTGACCTCACTGCTCCCCGGGCCGCTCCTATGCCACCATGGCCCCAAGTTCAGCAGTGCCTCCAAACGTTTGGCCAACGGGTCCTTGGGGACTGTCAGCTATGCAGTGGCCCTTTTGGAATCTTTGGGGGTTCCCCCGCCGTAGGACACCCCCTCAAGATGCTCATATTCCATTGTCTTGGAGGCTAGGGCACCCCCCGTCCTGTGCTGAGAGATTCCAGATCTGGACTCTGGTACTGAGCAGGGCACCGAATGTCAGGAGCAAGCCCTGCAGGCTCCTTCAGATGCTGGGGAACCAATGGAAGCTTCTCAGACCATTTTAGCCTCCTCCATCCTCCTCTCCAGGCGAGGCAATAGTAATGCTGGGGTCTCCCTGCCACAAGACAACCACAAGGCATACCAGGACTTGTTAAAGCAGGTAACCTCGGAAGTGTTCAAGGAAGCACTCTAGAGTGACCCTACCACTGAATGAATCCATTATGGATCCGATCAAAGCCTTGTGGCAAACCCCTGCCTCCCTCCCTCCGACAGCAAAGCACATAGAGCACGAGTATTTTGTACCAGCCAAAGGGTATGAATTCTGCATTGCTCATTCCATCAGCCTTGAGGCATCCTATCTCCCAGGAGCACAGAACCAGCTTGCAGATCACCTCAGCAGATTTTTCTCCTCACTCTACGTGTGGTTTCTCTGTACAGACATCATGAGGGACATCTTCCAACAGTTGGGGACTCTCCTAATAGACCTGTTTGCCACCCTCAACAGCAGGAAATGTCACTAGCTTTGCTCCCTAAAAGGTCACAACCCATCGTGTCTCAGGGACACATTTCTGTTGCCATGGATAAAACACCTGTATTACGCATTTTCCCCCATCCCACTGATCCACAAGGTTCTGATGGAGATCAAGCAGGACCAAGTGTGGGTCATTCTCAGAGTCCTGGCATGGCCCAGAGAGCATTCATTCACCATCCTCATAACGATGTCTGTGGAGGCACCATTATGGCTTCCACTACACCTGGCCCATGTCTCCTGGGACCATGGTCAGCTCTCTTCATCTGACGGTTTGGAAGCTCCATGGCTAAATCCAGAGGAGCGGGCTTGCTCAGAGCAAGTCCACAAGATCCTACTGGGCACTAGAAAGCAGTTCACCAGGGCTGCTTACGTTGCAAAACGGAAACAGTTCTCCATCTGAACTCCATTGTTTCCCAATGACAAATTCCACCTTTGCAGTCATCTCTGCAGCTCATCTTTGAATACCTCTTAGAGCTGAAACAACAAGTTTAGCCCTCTTGTCAAGGTTCACCTAGTGGCCATCTCTGCATTTTATCCCAAGGTGGACAGCCAATCCATATTTTCACATGAGATGCTGATCCGTTTTCTCAAAGGCCTGGAAAGGATGTACTCCCAGGATAAAGTTCCCATCTTCCCCTGAGACCTGAACCTCATTCTATCAAAGCCTATGGGGTGCCCGTTTGAATCACTAGCAACGTGTTCATTGTTACACTGTTCCTGTAAAGTGGCCTTCCTGGTGGCTATCATTTCAGCAAGAAGAGTTTGAGATCCAGGCCCTCACATTGGAGCCCCCATATACGGTCTTATTCCAGGACAAAGTCCACTTGCGACCACACCTGTCGGTCCTTCCAAAGGTGGTCTCACATTTCCATTGCAATCAAGCAAACTTCCTACCAGTTTTCTACCTTAAGCCACATGCGAATAGAGAAGGACAGTGCCTCCACTCATGTTAGATGGGCTCTGACTTTCTATATACAAAGGACCAAACCATTCCGCAGATTTATGTAGTTGTTCATAGCAATAGTGGGAAGAATGAAGGGTCTCCTCATTGCATAGAGAATCTCATCGTGGATTACTTCTTGTATCTGGGCGTGTTACGAACTCGCGAACCTCTTGCCTCCAGCTAATCTAACGGCTCACTCCACATGGTCTCAAGCCGCCTCTGCTGCTTTCCTAGCGCAAGTCCTGATTCAGGACATCTGCAGAGCAGCAACCTGGTCATCAGTTCACATATTCATAATGCACTATGCAACAGATGAGACACGATGCCAGTTTTGGTCGCGCCATCTCACAGTCAGCCTGTCCTTGATCTCCAAACCCACCTCCTGTACAACTGCTGTGAGTCACCTACATTGGAATGGACACGTGCAAGCACTCGAAGAATAAAAGTTACAGATAGGTTAGTAACCATTTTTCTTCTGTCTGTAACTTTTGTTCTTCAAGATGTGTTGCACATGTCTATTCCAAAACCCACCCATTGTCCCCTCTTTGGGAGGCAGTCAGTAAGAAGAAACAAAGCGAATGGGGTCGGCAGGGCCTTTTATACTGGCACTATGAGCACACAGTACCAAAGGATGCTGGAGCCAACCCAACAGATACCGCTAGGGGAAAAAATTAAAGCTACTGTGCTTGGGGCGCACACACGCTTACATTGGAATGGACATGAGCAACGTATCTTGAAGAACAAAAGTTACAGAAAGGTAAGTAACTGCTTTTTATGCTGGGCTGATCATATGTTGAGGATGGATGACACCAGAATACCAAAGCAGTTGCTGTACAGCAAACTTAAAATGGGTTTCTGCGCCTGAGGCAGCCAGAAGAAATGCTTCAAGGACACACTGAAGCACACCTTGGAGCAGTGCAAAATATTAACAGCTGGGAGCCATCAGCAACAGATCACCCTTGTGAGCAGCAATCAACAATGAGGTTACTTGGTTCGAGGTTAATCACTGAGGCACAGAGGTTGAGTTGTAAACGGGTAGATTTAGTGGGCACAGACTAATCCCTTTCTCAATATTGAACTATATATGTATTCAGTATGGAAAGTACTGCCATTCGTGCATTGGTCTTTTTAGTCAGTTGTACTCAAGTCGTAATACCATTGTCTGTGTCATCTTTGGTCACAACGACAACAGCAACTGAGTGAGCACCAAGTACGTAAAAAATTGAGAGAGCCCCTGACACAAAGGCTTTACAATTGAAGTATATTATGGAGGCACTAGTTGTGGCTAAACAGCTACATTTTTGCACAAAAACCAGGTATTTATGAAAAAATACTGCATATCCTTTCCAAACTAATAACACTTACCTTTGAGTGCAGAATGAATTTTCTGTGGATATACAAGTTGATCCATTGAGTTTATGAGCTAAAATTAATTTTTAAATGGATCCTTTAAGAAAGTATCAGACTTGGGTTTTTTTGGTCTCTAATCATCAGAATAGCAGAATAACACAGTCCTAAAACTTCACAAATAATTAAAATTCTCTGAGATTTTGAGCATAGGCTATGTTTGAAGAATTGCTTTTAGGATTAATGGTAATTTTTTCCTATTTTTTTTTATCATTGAAAATTCTACTTCATCAGAGGCTGACAAATCTTCAGAGAATTCCACAAAGAGCTTCTCTCATTCAGAATGGCTGCCATTTCTTATTGTTCATAACAGAACAGCAACCACAAGTTGCCCTCAGTTAAAAATTCTTAAAATTGCCAGCACTTCCCATTGTTTTCAATAGGATGCAGTGTGGCCAACTCACAATTTTTTAAATGGGATTGGGATGTGAAACCAGGAGTAGTAAAGGGACAGTTTGGAGGGGAGGGGGGAAGAAGAGGTCAAGCTTAGGAGGAATGGGCCCACCAGGAACAGTCTGGGCCCACCAGAGCACACTCCCCTCCAGAGTCTGGAATAGAATCCAAGCTACTGAGTCTCACTATTCCTCTGCTGTCATCAAATATCTGCAGCACTTAGGGTACGTCCATACTTACCGCCGGGTCGACGAGTAGCGTTCGACTTCTCGGAGTTCGAACTATCGCGTCTAATCTAGACGTGATAGTTCGAACTCCGAACGCGCTCCCGTCGACTCCGGAACTCCACCACCGCGAACGGCGGTTGTGGAGTCGACGGGGGAGCCGCGGACTTTGATCCTGCGGCGTCTGGACAGGTAAGAAGTTCGAATTAAGGTAGATCGACTTCAGCTACGCTATTTGCGTAGCTGAAGTCGCGTACCTTAGTTTGACCCCCCTGACCCTAGTGTAGACCAGGCCTTACTGGAAAAGTGTGTCCTATCCTGGTCTTGTGTTGGTCCACATAGAGGATGACAGTCTCCTATTGCTGTCAGTTACTCCAGGAGCTCGGGTGGCAGAAGTCTGTGTGGTGGCTCTAAAGGTTCCAAACCTGTTTGTGACCTATGTGGTATCAGTATGATGTCAAATGATGGGATTTGTTTTATCGGTTTGCTCTTTTAAGAACCTAATAAACTATACAGAGAAAAAAGAACAGGAGTACTTGTGGCACCTTAGAGACTAATAAATTAGTTAGTCTCTAAGATGCCACAAGTACTCCTGTTCTTTTTGTGGATACAGACTAACACGGCTGCTACTCTGAAACCTATACAGAGAAAATCTACCTGACAAAGTGTCACAGTCAAGCACTCAGAAGTTAGACAATGCCAGAATTAAAGCTGTCTGTACAACCTTAATTTCACCCCCTTGTGCAATGTGCATTATGATACAATATTTATGTGATCCCATATGATTTTTTCCATAGGATCCCTGCCTCATTCAATGCACAGGGTAGACCTGCTATCGGGTGAATCAGGCTTGTGTAGTGAGGGAGACTTGTCTGCAGGATTCCTGCTTCATTTGTTGCAGAAGTTGGAAGGTGTGTACTATCTGGAGTACTAGATAGGTGCGTCTGGGCCCACCCAAAACCAAAGGCCTTCCCTATTCAACTAAGGGGAGCAACCACTTGGTCCAGTGAATGAGGGAATTGCAGGAAGGGAAAAGATAATCTCCTGGTTAAGACTGTTGAATGCTGTCCTGGAGATCTGGATTTTATCCCTGCCTCTGGCACAGAGTTCCTATCTGAAGCTAGTCAAATTACTTAAACCAAACTTTTCATTGGTCACAACTTGTGTGTGCTTTATTTTCTGGGTGTCTGACTTGAGACCGTGGGTTCTGATTTGTAGAATTTCTGGGTACTCACAGCTGCAAGTGAAATTAGTAGGAGCTGTTCTTTGAACATATGAAGTGCTATATAATGCTAAGTAGTTTGAAAAAATAAGTTTTAGGCATCTCAGATAGGGCATCCAAAATTAGTGAATGCTTTTTATCTTAACCTCACTGTGCCTCAGTTACCTATCTGTAAAATGGAAGTAATAATACTTCCTTATCTCACTGAGCTGTTGTGAAGATAGTTTGTTTAGGAAAGTAATAATTCTGATTTCAGAGCAGGGTTTGAATTGTATGCAGTGAATAATGCATGAGGCCACACGAACAAAAGGATAAAACAAAATATTGACATAGCTGCTCATTAGTTGTGAACCATTCATCCTGTGCATTAAATGAGGCAGGGTTCTGTAGGTATGTGAAAAAATGTATGTGGTGATGTAATTAAAGACCGTATCATGCAAACTCACAAGGGAGCTGAATTGAGGCACAGACAACCTTAATTCTGTCATTTTCTAAATTTTAAGTGCTTGACTTTGTAACCTTAATGATCTTGTAACCAAGTTTTTTTGTGTGTGTAGTATGGATATGCACTCATAGGTAAACTGTACTTCTATGCGCCTGCAGGGGTTCCATTGACTTCACTGGGAGTCACACACTGTGCTCCTGATGACAGAATTTGGCCCACACTCAGATGTGTGCTTGCTTTCATTATTGAAATGGTACTGTGGAAACTAAAGCTGCAACTACTCATGACAATTCATTGTCACAGTAAATAATGTTTTTGCACACAGCTTCTGCAGCAGTAATATTTAGTGGATTTATTTTGAACAATAATCATAATATACCACATGTTACACTTTTTTAAGCAAATAATTTTTCAAATACAATTTACCCTGTATAGTTATACTTTAGTTTACCAAAATATTGTAATTTTTTTAATTTAGTCTCTTGTAGAAGTAATAAAATAATCTATACTTTAACAATAGTTTCCTTAGTAGTTGTTATGGAAACATTTAAATAATGGTGATACATAATATATTAATAGAAATTGGTTGTAATACAGAAATATTCCAGAAAAATCCACAAAACATGGTAATTGTAAGAATAAATTTACTTTGTGAGTAGATACTTCCATCAGATGTTCGGGGATTTAAATCATAACTTCATTTTAGCTTTCACACTTACCTAACACTGCCAGTCAGAGCAGGAGTTTACTGACATGCTAAATAGTTTACTGAATTATTTGCTGCAGAACATCTGCTAATACCAGAAAAATGCCATCTCATCATTAGGCCTGTTGTGTCCAAAAAAAGCAGACAAGATGACTGTAGCTACCCTGTCTGCTTTGGTGCTCGCGCTCGCGCTCTCTCTCTCACGCGCGCTCTCTTTCTCTCTGATTTCAGTGTAATGAAGAGCAGGAGAACAATATTCTGTAATTAAGGATTCCATTAAGCTGAAGAAAAGAGCAAATGGGGTTGTTTGTTCTCCTAGCTGAAAAAATTTGTCTGTGGTGGGGGTTAGTGGTAGTAGTGTAGGGAGAAGAGAGGTGGGTGGAGAGACTAAGTCAGGGCTGTTTGTTGAATATACTGTTAAGGACTGTTACCATCCTAATTAATCAAGTTAGAAATTACAGCTGTAGTCGGTTTCCCCCCAATTCTTCTTATCAATTTTCTTCTCTTTTGAGACAAAGCAAATATAAATTTTGTGTTCATTTGTCATTCGTTCTTTGACTTCAGCATCTCTGAAAATAACAATGTAGCACAAAAGACCAGTATTTACCTAGTTGTAATGTGGGTTGCCATGGTGTTTTGCAAATTATTGCAATTATGTTCACCATGCGAGTCGCCCTTGGTAACTGGCGAAAAAACTGATAATCCTGTTTTGAACAAAAGGTCAAATTGCTGAATAGAAAGTCTTGATTAACTAAAAGATGTACAAAGTGGAATTATTTCCTACCATTCAGAAATAGTTCTTGATCGGGTTTGGGGGAGGGGGTGAGTAAGTACATCTGATTACTGAAGTACAAAGCATTGAAAGGATGTTGTCTTGAGCCTTTCATGTAGTCTTAATGGTGGCTTTTTTGTCAAATTTACCCATTTGCGGCATTGAAAGAGGCAGCTGCATTTAAGCTGGAGAGATGGTGCTTTTTCAAGAGTTCAGTGCATGGAAAGTTCTCAGCAGTATCTGCAGTTTACTATTAGACCCTGGTCTATTAAAACTGATGTACTGCATTTGAGCCCATTGCTCTTGGTGCTTGTAAAACCCTCTGACTGATGATCTAATAAAGTGCTCTTACCGGACAATCTCTGATCAGATACTTTAAAAAAAATCACAAGCTTTGGAATGGAGTTGATAGAAACAAAGGCTGTTCTGAAAAGTTTGTGGCCTTGTAATCTGTGTTGAGGAAATTTGTATTACTTTGCTTTTGTTTCTAACAAAATTTCTCATTTAAACTGCAGATGTAACTACTGCTGAAACCGTCTTTGCTTTAATTTTACAGAAATTATTTCTGAAGACTAAAAGTATTAACTTTTTACCAGTCTACAATAATTACTGACATTGTTTATAAAAGACCCTCTTCTCACCATCCTACTCAAAGCCTATGACTTCTCTATCTTTTAGTCCTGAGAGTTACCCTTTTTGGGGGGACAAGAATTGAGATTGCCTCTTCCCCCTGCCCCCCCACCCTTTTTTTTAAATAGCTACCTGGAAATTAATGCTCAGAACTTTGTAGAGCTTGTGTGAGAGTGGCATGAAAGCAAAGTGTAAACCTTAACAAGTTTGTGGGTTTGCATTCTGCATCACCTAGCAACCCCCTGGCTCAGCCAGCTCTCTTGTCTGCCCTTAGTCCTGTTTGCAGACTATTCAAACTGCTCTTCGAAACCACGAAAGATATTCAGTTTCATTAGTGCCATTCTCAAGGAGAAAATAATTAAACTTAAATGAACAAACATTGCTTAGTGATGCTTTAAACGATTCCGGTTTTAAGATGACCAGGCTGTTGAGACTCTATCATTACCATTTATATCAGTAAGCTCTTCTAAACTTAGAGAACTACACATAACTGTAAAAGTATATGTATTACTTTTAAACCTTCATAAACATAAATTCCTTCAGTATTCAGGTATGTCTACTATCACAGTTTTTATATGCAGCATTTACCTTCACATTCTTTTTCTCTTCTTCTTTCTTTATGCAACTGAAATAGATGTCAGCTCAAGCACGCATAACTATTTATTACCATGTATTTGGGAAAATCAGATCTTCGTTGTACCTTCGATATTGAATATACATGTCATATTTATTTAGCTTCTGCAAAACAGTCTAACACGAAAAGTTTTGTCATACAATAGACTGTGAAGGGGGAAAAATACTTTTTGTTTCCTAGCTAAAGTGGAGTCATAGCTCCAATGACGTCTTGAATTCTTACTATTTGTTAGATTCCCTAACATGTACAATACATGGCTGGACTGTGTGAGCTTTTTGTGCTTTGTTGACAGTTGACAGACAAAGCAAAATTATTCCTGAAGCAAGGTACTGTACTTAGTTGTGACCTATTATAGCCTAAGAATTCAGTTTGCTTTGAGTTGGATGAATAGGAAGAGTATTTTACAGAATAGACTTGAATATACTACTAGAGGTTTTAGCTGTCTATACAGAAATACATATACATCCTCCACTGAGCCTTTTTTTCAAATGTAATTTTCCATATATAGTCATTTTAAGTATAATTTCCCACAGTTGCTTGCATGGAGCCAAATTTAACTGCTTTGGTATTGTCCGACTGTGGTAAAATAAAATTGCTGGTGATTGTTGGCTTTCTTTGTGCACTGTATGGCAGGCTATGAAGACTTGTGTGCTACTTTTTAATGTTTAATGTTCTTTAGGTGCATCTTCTTGTGCTTAGGCCCTGATTGCAAATTAGGATTGCAAGGCTGAGGTACTGGCCTTGATGTGAAGCAAAGCAGAACTCACTTGTTAATTTATTATATAATGTACCAATGTTAGGGTTGGAATTTCTCCACTGGTAGTGCTATTACATGTGTTTACATAAGAACCGCTGTTTGCATCTAACCTATCATAAGGATTTGGAGTGCTTCATTATCTTTTCAGTAGACTGATGGAACAAATGAGAAGATCAATAAATTTCAGATAACTTGTATGAAATGACGTGTGATGTATGTTTAGAGAAGTCTTACTTTAAAAATCAATTTTAATAACATTTAAAACTCTTACATTGACCTGTAAGATATTTTCCACGTCTGTTGTGTTTGATAATTTTGTTACAAGTATTTCTGCATTAACTTAATTTTTTCTAATTTTTTTTCTTGCTTTGTTCCTTCATTTCCTGCTTCAGCACCTCTCTGAGCTTTAATAATCAGGCAGGCATGACACATTGCTATGTAGCAGGTTTATCTTAAAAATCAAAGTAATGTTTTTTATAGTGAGTTCCCATTGGAGATTTTGGGGGTTTCTTTTCCAGTTTTCGATGCAAATTTGAATCAGAAAACAATATATGTTCTGTTGTTCTTTGAAAATCCTAAATCACAATACGCCATTCCTAAAAAAAGCCACAAACGTTCACTGCGTAGCCTAAAAATAGGCACATATTATATTTTGTGATTTGCTTTGTGGTGAGAGAGTGATTTGTTGCTGACAGAACCCCAGGTATTCAATCAATAAATAGAGGCACTTACCAAGTGCTGAGTAATACAGGCGTTCCTAAAACATACATTGAGGGGGTGGAGCTTTGTTGCACAGCCAAACCCTGGTACCTTTTGAGTCAATGAGGCAAATTTCCACATATTTAAAAGGGAACAAGATTTGGACCTGGGTATTGACTGTTCTGGGGCAGAGTGGATGGAAACAAAGGGAAAGCTGTCCTGTTTGGTAGCAGTCTTTGCACTAATCCTGGGATCTGTACACCATTTCAGTTCCTCAGTCTAGTTTAAGAGATGCTTTACATTATACTGACTGCAAGTGGCCCCCAGGGGCAATTACAGTAACTGGGAATTGCTAGGGCAATTGAAAACATTGGCTTTCGCCTTCCTTTTCCCAGCGATACCCCTACAATATCAGCAGGTTAGAGAGGATGGGGCATAGGAGTTGTTATACCAGCTTTATGGCACTGAAATATCCCCCTGTATTGGGGTGTGTCACTGTGTCGGTGTAGCTGCACCTGTATTCCCCCGTCTGCAGTCCACTATAGGCGTGCCCAGTCAGTCTCCACCCGTCACCTGTCTCTGAGTAGGGACCATTGTCCCACTCTCTTCTGATCAGAGATTTTAAGTCTGTACACCCCCTGCCATCCACTGTGATAGCCCTTTCAAGCAGGCTGCCTGAAGGCCAGCCCCTGTGCATTGCTCTCCAAGCGTATAGCCCAGGGGTTGGCAACCTTTCAGAAGTGATGTGCCGAGTCTTCATTTATTCACTCTAATTTAAGGTTTCGCGTGCTAGTAACATTTTAACGTTTTTAGAAGGTCTCTTTCTGTAAGTCTATAATATATAACTAAACTAATGTTGTATGTAAAGTAAATAAGGTTTTTAAAATGTTTAAGAAGCTTCATTTAAAATTAAATTAAAATGCAGAGCCCTCCAGACCGGTGGCCAGGACCCGGGCAGTGTGAGTGCCACTGAAAATCAGCTTGTGTGCCAACTTTGGCACACGTGCCATAGGTTGTCTACCCCTGGTATAGCCAGCAGTTAAAACTTACCACTCAGGTCTTTCTAAACTAACACATTTATTCATATAGTAAAAGCATAGAGAAAACCATATAAAAATAGATTTAAACCCACACTAAGCATTCCAGAAATCACCCATCTTCCATATGGTAGGCCAGTATCCCTTCCAACACTTCAACAATGGTTGGGGCCTCCCTTTAGACAGAGAGTCATTTCCATTTGCTGAATCTAAATGAAGGCAAGCTCATCTGTTTATACAGGTGGTTTTCAACCTTTTTTCATTTTCAGACTCGTAAAAAATTTCAAATGGATACGCGGACCTCTTTGGAAATCTTAAATATAATTTGTGGACCCCTAGGTTGAAAACCACTGTTCTATGGTAATGACAACCTTTCATGGATCTTTTAGACATAGTCCATGGACCCCCAGGGGTCTGCAGACCACAGGTTTATACCAAAAGTCCTTTCTTTAGCTTGGTCTACACTAAAAAGTTAAGACAACCCCGCTGTGTCACTCGGGTATAAAAAATCCACTCCCCGGAGCAACATAGTTAGGCCAGTCAAACTCCCAGTGTAGACAGTGCTAGGTCGCTGGAAGATGGCTTACCTACACCTACAGGAGACTCCCTCCCATCGGCATAGGTTGTGTCTACACTGAAGCACTACAGCAGTGCCTCTGTACCATTTAAAGTGTAGACAAGCCTCTGGAAAACCCTGCCTGAACCATTATATGCGAACCACCCTGTGGGGTGGAACCTCTCTGAAGTTGTTTAGTCTCAGTGACTCTCTTTAATCATCCCCCACTATTTTTTTAGTTCCTGGAGAAACTGTGAACATCTTCCCCCAAGAAGTAGAACACAATGATCCATAAACCATTCATAAATGTAATATAATGGTCCTCAAAGATACTGCATGGAGTTGCAATATCTGTTACTGGGTGATCCTTCTGGTTTTAGAGCCACTTAGCATCACCAGCTTGTCACAAAGTGGCCCTAAGATAGGGCAAATCAGGACACCAATGTCTTTGGAGCCTTATAATGAGCTTTCTCTGGAGTGGTAGTGCTCCGTTTGCACGGGCTTACCTTTTCGGGCTTGCCTCTAGTGGCATTATTGGCTAAATTTCCTTTTAATGAAGGAGAGCATAAGAACCCAGCTAATGGATTCTGTATAATCTGATCAGTTTTTACTAAAGGAAATAGTTTTGTAGTCAGGATATCTTAAATGTGAGCTTTGAAGAAATCCAAGGTTAGAGCTCTCAAATGTAACCCTCAAACAGAATTGAAGGTGCTGCTGTGCTCATCACTAAAGAGATAACATCACTGATTTGTGCACTCTCCTTGGATCTGCTGGTGATCCATATTTGGAAGTCTGGCTCCAGTGTTGTGTTAATGCCAAGTGAACCTTCTGATCTGAAGAATGCCAAAACTAGACTCCCCACTTCCTTAGATGTGATAACAGATCATATGCCGGGGTAGCTAATGAGCAGCAGTAGCCTGTAACATTTAAATGAGAAGGCAGAAAGCCTCTTTAGATATGTTTACACTGTGTCTGGGAGCAAGCCTCCCAGCCTGGATTCACAGACCTGTATTGGGGGAGCTAATGCTGCCACACTGAAAATAGTTGTGTGTACAGTGCTTTGACATTGCAGCTTGGGCTCTGAAGCCAACCTCTCCCCACCCCAAGATTTAGAGCCTGAGCTCCAGCCCGAGCCATAATGTCTGCACAGCTATTTTTAGCACGCTCGTGTGAGCCCCACTGATATAGGTATGTGGACTCAGGGGTTGGAGGTTCATTCCCAGATGCAATGTAGATAGGACTTAATGTCCATTCTTAGCATCCATGTTTCACATGCATATAGCAAGATGCTGAAGACAAGAGACTGCAGCAATTTCATTTTATGCTTTACCTGTGCTTCTCCGAATGTGGCTGAGGCTCAGTAGAGCAGGAGACACAAGTCCAATTCTACTTCGGCTCTCTAAGTAATGTTTAGAATCCCGTGTAGTTATACTATCCAGGTATTTGAAGTGCCCAGTGCACTCCAGTCTGCCTCAGATTTAGGTAGGAATATCTGTTTTTTCCATCAGATTGAGATGTCACTACTGTCTTTTTCTTTTCATGTACTATCTTTAGACCTAACTTTTCTGCTTCCATTGCTAGTCTTTCTAACAACTTTTGTACCTCTTCTTGCAACATCAGGTCAGTATCAGATGACTAATTTTTTTGTCCATTGACAGGTAGGACCTTGTAAAGGTTTCCATCAATGGTTCTTCTTAAAATTTCTTCAAGATAGCATGCAACCGTCTCTGACACCTATCCTCAAGTCAAACCAACTACTTTGCTCACGCTCCACAAAAAATGAAACTGTCACATTTCCATAGTAATTTTGTATTAGCCTTATTACATTTTCACCAGCTGTCATCAACTGCAGGATTGCCCAAAGCGGTTTGTGCCACATGCAGTTAAACACCTTAGCAAAATACACAAAGACATAAACCATCTTCCCATGTTCTCCAGCACTCTCTAGCATAGCACATGCAGATTGAATATTTGCTCCACTCTACCCCTTTGGGCTTCAACTTGGCTTGTTCTTCATCCAGAAGGTTCTCTATCATGGACACAGTTCTCTTCAGGGTGATGTACAGCAATATTTTGCTAGGGTGAGTCAATAATGAGATTGTGTAGTAACATCCACAAATAACTAAGTCCCCCTTTTTATGAATAGGAACCATCCAATTCTTGAGCCATTTTCCATGTTCCCAAATCACACTGACAAGCTTATGGTATACCCTGATGAGTGCCTCCCCGCCACTTTTAATTAGTTCTGCTTGTATGTTACCCACTCCACAGGCTTTATTGCTTTACAGCATCCATACCACATCCACAACTTGTTTGAGCATAGGAGAAAGATACATTGGGATAAGTCGAGCACCTCGCATAGATCTCAGCCACTTTCATTTCCAGTTTAGAATTCATTTTGCTCATATTATACAGTTCCCTGCAATATTTATCCCAAGTGAGGGGTGAAATGGTATTTTTCCTGGCAGGGAAACCTTTCGAAAGAGTCTTGGTAAACCTTCTTAGTGGCATTTTGTTAAACCACCTTAGTGGTCTTTGCCACAAAAGAGTTCTGTATATTAATATACTGTTGTTCAAGTCAATTGTCTTTTGCCACTTTGTTCAGTGCATCTATTTCTCGCATCACATGGGGCTGTTGTTGTCGTGCATTTTCACTTGCCTTGCTCCTTGAAAAACCTCAATAGTCCATACAATGTTTAGGAAGCCAACACTCAACCCTGATGACCTTTCCAACTACCATCCCATCTTCAACTCACATTTCTGGATTAAAAATAAATGAGAAAGTAGTAACCACCAGCCATAAATGACATTAACCAACATCCTGGAAGCACCACAATCAGGGTTCAGACCAGAGCACAGCACAGACACCGCCCTCGTGGCTCTAACATATTAACCTCTTTATTACCAAGGACACTGCTAAAATATCCATGCTCATGCTGCTGGACCTCTTTCTAGCTTTAAGAACATTGCCCCAGATCCACAAAGGTACTTTGAGTTTAGGCACCTTAGTCCCAGTTTTGGGATCATCTGCCCAAGTCACATATAGCACCTAGTTGGGTAGGCAGCCTCTGAGCACGCATACTGAATCAAGCCCCATTCATAATCCAACTGGAGGAGGGGAAGGTGGTAATGGTGGCAGTGATCCCCACCTTATAACTTCCAGCCCAGTCGTTAGCATACTTGCTTGGGATGTGGGAGACCCAGGTTCAGTTCCCCCTTCTCTGCCAGAATGGTCTCCCACCTTTTCAAGAGAACCACTGAGCTATGGAATATTCTGATGTGGGGCTCTCCCCATCTCTTCTGTTGAAGATGTTCCACTGTGGATAAATAATGAGTGGTGGAAGCGGAGAGACTGGCCCTAACTCCTGGTGCAATAATGCTTTATAGAAATATGCTTATGAGTGTAAATATGACATAACTGGAATATGGTTTATGCTAGATATGCTAACATCTTTGCAAAGGTTATAATCTACTGAATATATCCATCCTATTTATATGCTTGTATCATTTTTATATCTGAAGTTATGAGTGTTGGCTCTATGCTTGTATTTAAAGTGTTTGCTGTAGGAAGCACATAAGGCAGATTTGGTCAACATAGTGTGAAGGGGTTATTCAAGTAATTGGGAGTACGTAAGTAACAATGGACTTTGGGAAACGCCAATCCATATCTGAGCTTTCCTGGGAACATTCAAACTAACATGTAAACAATAGCATCGGCCTGCAAAAACCTGAATCATCCATAGACATGTGACTTGCCCAGGTGGATAGTGACCCCATTTTGTGGCTGTGATGATGCACAAGAGAGAGACTATAAAAGGCCCTGGAAACCCCTCCATTTTGTCTTCAGCTGGCTCAAGAGATAGCCTCTCCACCCCAAAGAGATGCCTGAAAGAAACTGGAAAAAGGACAGTAACTACGGGGGTGTGAGTGATTGCTGGACCCAGACTAGGAAGGAGTCTAGTCTGTGAAAGAAGCTTATTGGTACATCTCTGAGTGTGAGATTTGCCTGCATTTAGTTTCCTACTGTATTAGGCTTAGACTTGCGTGATTTTGTTTTATTTTGCTTGGTAATTTACTTTGTTCTGTCTATTATTACTTGGAACCACTTAAATCCTACTTTTTATATTTAATAAAATCGCTTTTTACTTATTAATTAACCAGAGCAAGTAATTAATACCTGGGGGAGCAAAGAGCTGTGAATCTCTCTCTATCAGTGTTATATAGGACGAACAATTTATGAGTTTACCTGTATAAGCTTTATACAGAGTAAAACGGATTTATTTGGGGTTTGGATCCCATTGGGAACTGGGTATCTGGGTGTTGGAGACAGGAGCACTTTGAACAGCTCAACAAATGGATGAAGAAAACAAGATTTTGGATGGACTCCATAACCTTGGCAGTAACAACCCTACCCAAAGGGATTTTGTTACCTCATTGGACTTAGCAGATGCTTATAATCAGCTCCCAGAGTCTTTACCAGATGCTAGTGGTGGTCAGCCAGTCTCAGAGCCCTAACCTGTATTTCTTCCTAGACTACATTTTTTATCAGAGCCCTGACCAAAGAAGCAGCTCACAGCACCACAGTTCCAGTGTTAGAGTTGGTTCAAGCACATGGGTTTGTGATAAACAGCAGGAAGAGCTCTTTTATCCCTTCCCTTCCACAAAGAGACACATCTGTGGCCAAGGTTTTCCCCTTACTGGACAGATTTGAGCAAATCCAGTACCTGATATTCATGCTTGGAAGGAATCCAAGATTGTTCATCTCTCAGTGTCTGTAGCTACTAGGCCTTCTGGTTTCATGTATAACAATTATACCATGCACAAGATTCCATATTAGGCATCTCCAGAATGTGTGGAACTACTCACTAGAATGGGTGATAGATCAGGTGCTGGTTCCATACTACATGCTGGGATCTCTCAGTCGGTGGACAATCCCAGGGAGTGTCTGCAGGGATCTTCCTATCTGTTCTCCAGGCCCTCAAGTACTCCCTACAAATGCCAGCTTAATGGAGGTGGGGAGCACATCTGGGACACGGTACAGTTCATGGCACATGGAACTCCATAGACTGGAATGAGAGCATCAGCCTCTTCAAGCTAAAAGTGGTGAAACTAGCCTTCATTTCACCACCCCATCCAGTCAGACAGTACCACAGAGGCATACCTCACCAACCAAGGGGGAATTTGAAGCTCAACTCTACACTTGGCAGAAGGTGTTGCATGCAATGAGCTATGGTTAATAACTTACCATTCATGCATTTAGTTCAAGGGTATACCTCTCTTTTCCAGTATGTTTGTTTATCCCTCCCTGCTTATTATTCATTGCTCACTACTTCCCATACATCAGAGAATTGTGGGAGACTTTAGGCTGCAGAATGGGAAATTTCTTACCCAATAATTTCCTTTCTGCTAGCAGTGTCTCCCGTGATTCTACAATCCATGGTGTGGCTTCATTAGCCAACAGACCCCATTTAATTTTAAGTCTGTAGTTTTGTGGGCTAGTTGGCCCACTGTACACAGTTCACTGATTAGCAACAATAACTTCAATGCCAATCATCTTATAAGAATTTTTACAAGCCAGAGAATGTTGTGACATGTTGCAAGCAGAATTGCAGAGAGGAGAACAGCTCTGTTATGGGACATGTTGCAAGCAGACAGGAAGTTATCAGGTAAGAAATTTTCCATTCTGGGATTAACTTCTTCTCCCAGTCTGCCCTTCCTTCCTTCCAGATAAATTCTTTAAGGACAATTACAGCTGTGTTCTGTGCTTCTCTATTGGACTTGTTATGCATAGTAGTGCCATCTAAGGTTGCTAGCTAAACTAATTCTATTGCCAATAAGATTGTGTTTTATACAGCTTAAGAAATAGTCTTTGTGTGGACAGATAAAAGGAGCATGGTAAAGCTCTGGAGCCCCAGCTCATGTCTGAAGTGTGTCCAGTGTCTGATGAGAAAGGGGGCAAAGTACATTGGGCTGGGTAGGAGGAAAGGTTGGGCCTAGAAAGGAAAGTTTTAGTCATCTGAACGAGTTTATCAATCCTTAAATGTATGATTTTTTTCCCTACAACACATTTTCTGAAATTTTTCTCCACTCTAGTTTTCAATGTTCCAAACAGTGCATCCACTGTGACCTCCTATGTGCGTTGATCATCCTCAGTAATTCCTTTTCCTCGTGTGTTTACACCCTTCAACTGTGTAATTATTATGTTGTTACTCCTTCCTTATTCATCACTTAAACTATACATATTTAGTTTCTTTAAGCTTAAATGTATACATGCATCCGACGAAGTGGGTATTCACCCACGAAAGCTCATGCTCCCAAACGTCTGTTAGTCTATAAGGTGCCACAAGACTCTTTGCTGCTTTTACAGATCCAGACTAACACGGCTACCCCTCTGATGTATAAATATATCATTCCGTATCTTTAGTCCCTGACAATATCTTTTGTCTTTTCTCTCTTTTGACAGTTTTTATCTTTCCAATGAATGAGGTGCCCAGAATTAAATGCAATACACCAGATTCATATGCGTTTGAATACATCAGATATGTATAGATAACAAGTATATTTCCTTTTTTGTGCTGTTGCCTTTCAGATGCTCTTCTAACTTCCTGTCCATTATCATCTCTGTCTTTTTCAGCTTTATCTTCCTTCTTCCTATTGAATATCTGCATTTTGGACTTTTTGCGTAGCACTATTAGTTTTACACATTTGCTGGAGCTAGCTGGAAATTTTTTGTTGGAATGATTTTTTGACAGAAAATGCACTTTCCACAAAATCTAAATTACACAGAAATTTTTCAGTTTTTCTTGGAAATTAACAGATCTGTGGCTCCCCAATTCCATGGCAACCCATCAGGTTGAGTGATGGGAAGCCCAGGCTTCCAAGCTCCACTGCTCTGGAGCAGCCTCTTGGTGGGCTCCTGCAGAGCTGGGGTTCCAGGCTCCCTGGCTCTGCCGTAGTCCGCCAGGGATCCTGGTTAGCAATATTTAATTTCAGAAACACTTATGTTTCCACTGTGGGGATATTTTGTTATTTCCAAGACAAAATATTGCAGAATATCCATTCTGTGAAGGGAAAAAAATAGAGTTTGGGGGTTTCCATCCTGAATCAGACCAAAAAAATTCCAAAAACTAGAAATTGATGGTAAAATTGAAATTCTGTTTCCCAGGCAACTCTAGCTTTTACCTTTTTACTTGGAAGTTCCCTGCTTGGAGTATCATGGAGTTGCTGATATATAGTAGTTCCCCCTCTTGCATATGCATGCCCGGCAGTAGATGGAGCTACCAGGCTGTAGAATATACTTGTTTTCTTGCAGCTGGCTGCCTGGGCATTTGTCTTGTCTTTTGTTTTCTCTGTGGCTTTTGGTTTTGAGATTTGACCAATTTTTGTTCTTGTGGAAATTAGGTGCTGTTAAAATTTCTAAAACTGTGTTCATGCAGTAAGCAAAACAAACTTTTTTGTATTTAAACAAAATCCAAGAATCTCGCAATAATAACTCAATTTGCTCACTATTAATATGTAGAATGAAGACCCATTTCTTATTAGACAAGGCCTCAAAAAAAAGTCTTATAGTTTGGCTTATCATAGGATACATTGCATAACATCTAACTATTTTATGCCATACATAAGTATCACTGGCTGAGTTAATATCAACCTAAGTAATTGCTAAAATGAAGCCTATCTGAAGCATACCATTGAGCACATTACAAGATATCCAAAGTGTTGCTGTATTAGAGAATAATCATCATGCTCAGCTAGTTAAGATAGCAAGTTTACAATAGGATAATATTTATAATGCTTGTCTAACTGCAGTATTCAAAAAGCTAGACTATCAACAACAGGCTTAAGAAGAGAGAGCAGTACTTTTCATTTGCAATTCTTTTCTCCGTTAGCTATACTTAGTGGACACAGTATAATTCAGGGATTTTCTTTTACATCACACATTTTCTCCAATCTCCTTGTCTTACATTTCTCACACCTAGCTGGGCATTTGAATCAAGAATTGTTAGAATCACTAGACTTGTCAACGTTGTTATCATGGTAGTCAGTGGTGAAGACACCAAACAAATTCAAAACTGAGGGTTTCCTGCCATAATTTTATTTGCTATTTCACAAATTAATTTAAAGACTTAACAATAGCTGCTGGGAAATGAAGGACTGGTTTTGTTTGGTCAGCAAAGACAATAGGCATGAGTCAAATAAGGGTTAACAATAATGCATTTGAATAAATTGAAACTAAACAGAGTGCATATGTTGAATTTGATTGCAACATGAATGTCCTTGGAAAAGTTTTTTGTTTAAAGCAAATCAAGACCAGAGCTTAATTATCAAAGCAAAACAAGAGACATAAAGAGCTACATGCTTTTAATATTGCTTTTTTCAAAAATAGCTCCCTTCACACATTTATCTGCATGTTTAATTTCCATGCATAATAGCACTAGTTATTGTTGTCATTTGTAAAGAGAGATTAACAGATAGTAAGTACAAACAAACGCAAATAAGTACTGAATAGCGAGGTGACAAAGAAGAAAAGACCTCTTTAATGTTAATTATGACTGGTAGGAAGTCTAGACAAATTACATTATCTGTTTTCTGTATGAATTGAAGGGACATTTAGTCAGTATCTGTGTCAGAGATACAGTTGGGTATTTGCTTTAAATGCAGGTGACTTGACAACTTAGTACTTCCCCAGTTTTTAACATCTCAGTGAACTATGGAATTGTAATTTATCTAGAAAAATAAGTTTCAGCTACGTATGTCAATAACTAGACATTTCTTAATAATTAGAAGCAAAAGAAGAATATTAATGAGTTGTAGAATGTTGACGTTTTGTTGTTGTCTTAGAATATGGTGATTGTTTTCAGTTTGGTTGTCAGTCTGTTGATTCTTGTTTTCCTTAAATGCATTGTGTGACCAGTAACATTCATAGTTCTTTCTTAAGCAGTAAATAAAAAAAAAGTAGTTACATAAAGAAATTTGCTTCCAGTGTAATTACTACATGATAGGGTTGGTGGCCCTTTTTATGTACTTCTTAGTGAAATAATATAAGCAGCTCCTTACAAATGAATCATATTTATGTGGCTCTTCAAATGCTTGATCATTAGCCCTAAATGCCAACAGTTGGCAGAAAGCAAGCAAAAGAGGTGGGAGATTGTCACATTCCAGGGTGCAGTCCAGACCAGTGAGGGGTTGTCACTGCCTGCCCTGCAACCTTGAGTGCTTCCCAATGCTTTGCTGCTGTAGCTCTCAGCCTGGGCTGCTCCCAAACAGCATACAGGTCACACCCTGATTGTCTATGTATAGCTACAGCCCTGGTCCAGCAACTCTGACCCCAGTAGCCAATCAGCAATACACCAGCTACATTCTGGCTTTCAGCAGCCTTGGTTACTATCTACAGGGTGACCCCAGCACACTCCCAGTCCCAAATTTTCCCCCAAAATGTGTGTTCTTCACTGTCCAGCCCTCTTCTGGACAGTTCAGATATTAGAGGTCCATGTTCTCTGTAAAGGGTCAATATTTAATACTTGGCTATTTTTACTGGAGTTATCAGATAGTTCAGTGTAAACACAACAATGGATTAGTTTTGATTAAAAATAAAGCAAATTTATTTAACTACAAAGAGATTTAAAGTGACTACAAGGCATTAAAGACAGAAATGCTTACAAGAAAATAAAGATAAAATGCTTTCTAGTAACTAAAACTTAACAAACTAGACTTGGTTCAAGGTCAAATCCATACCACATGTTGTCAGCAACAGGACTGACCAAATCAGGGGCGGGCAAATTTTTGTGGCCTGAAGGCTACATCAGGTTTCCAAAATTGTATGGAGGGCTGGTTAGCGGAGGCTGTGCCTCTCCAAACAGCCAGGCATGGCCCGGCCCCGACCCACCCCCTATTTGACCCCTCCTGCTTCTCGCCCCCTGACGCCCCCCTGGGATTCCTGCCCCATCCAACCACCTCTTCTCCCGGACCGCCCCCAGAACCCCTGCCCCCTGTCACCCCATCCAACCCCTCCTCTCATTCCTGACTGCCCCCAGGGACTCCTGCCCCCTTTCAACCCCCTGTTCCCTGTCCTCTGACACCCCAACCCCTATGCACACACCCCCAAACTCCCCTGCCCTCTATCCAACCCCACACTCCCTGCCCCCGTACCATGCTGCCTGGAGCACCAGTAGCTGGCTACACTACAGCTGCGCCGCCCAGAGCACAGGACAGGCAGTCGTGCCGCCCGGCTTGAGCCAGCCACACCACTGCACAGCACAGAGCACCGGGTCAGGCTGCAGCTCTGCAGTTGCGCTGCCCCAGGAGCTCTCCACCCAGAGCATTGTGCCGGCAGCGCAGTGAGCTGAGGCTGCGGTGGATGGGGAACGGCAGGGAAAGGGCTGGGAGCTAGCCTCCCGGGCCAGGAACTCAGGAGCCAGGCAGGAGGGTCCCGCAGGTTGGACATGGCCCCTGGGCCGTAGTTTGCCCACCTCTGGACCAAATTCTCAGGTCAGAACCCCTCCGAAAGTCACACGGCTGGTTCCTTTTTCTTCTTATCTGAAAGAGAGAGAGAGAGAGAGATGCCTTGGAATGTTCTTGCCCCTCACTTTTATAGTCCAGTCACCCTTTGAAGAGGATTCTTCTGAGGTTTACCCCTCAAAGCAAAATTAAGTCAAACAGTAAAGAAGGTGACATGTAGTCTAATGGCGAAGGTGGCTCCATGCTCTTTCTCCTCCCCTGTGTATGCTGAAATGCAGAATTGCCTGGACTCCTGCTCTTTCCCCCTCTTACTGTCTCCAGGACTCAGTTTACTACTTACATGTAAATTGAGGTAAATAGACATTCTTCTTCACGTATATGCAGCCGTGTATTCCACTTAGGTGTGTGTGTGCTCAATGCCTGCACCACTTCCTGCAGCTCCCATTGGCTAGGAACAGTGAACTGCGGCCATTGGGAGCTGCGGGGGCCGTGCCTGCGGACGGTCAATGTAAACAAAATGTCTTGCAGCCTGTCAACGGATTACCCTTATGGGCCACATGCCAAAGGTTGCAGACCCCTGCTCTAACCTTTCTGTACCAAGTAGGCAGGTTTAGAAACCTTGTACAGTTGACTCTGCTTCTGGCCATGGGCATCCTTTGAGTCCGATGCTGATACTGAATGCTTCCATGTCAGCAGCATACCAGGCAGCTACAGACCTTCTCTGCCTTTCCTTCCCACAGGACTTTGCCATGGCTGCATCATCTATAGCTCCATCAACAGAAAAAAGCTGCTGAACTCTCAGGGCTGTCAGCACCACACCCCAATGTTCCCCTTCCATAGGTTGAGGAAGCAGGGCCAGTACTGGAATCCGTGTGGGGGACCTTGGTACTGGGAATCTCCTTGGCACTATAAAAGTTACTGTGGTGGTTTTCACCACTCTCAATGCAGGTACTATCAGACACTCAGGTACTGCTGCTCACTTCAGAATTTATATCATTTCTGGCTCCGGCGTGCCACTTCCTGCCTCGTTCTCAGCGACAGACAAGTCAGACTAGCTACTCACTCCCTTTGGTCTTGCTCTGCCCTTATCCCCCAGGTCCTGAGGCTCCTCAGTGTCTGAGTCAGGGTCATCATCCTCCTGTTTTCTATTGCCTGACCAATATTAGGGGCCATCAATGAACCGTTGCAAGTACCAGGAGTGGTGCTTGTCTCGTGGTTGAAACAGAGTCCTCTGGCCCAGCGTCTACCAGCCACCAATGCCAGTGGCCTCCATGGAATCTGTGGGACACTCCTCACTTGTGGAGTCCTCTTCATCATGCTCAAAGGCGAGATCGACGGCCAGGTCTGTGGTGACTGTTGATCCACTGCAGACCCAGGTATCGGCATTCCTTCTCTGTGCGGGGCCTCCATAGTTGTCCCACCTGGGTCCACAGCCCTGGAATGGGATTCATCTTTAGCCCAGTGAAGGGATTTATCTTCAACCCCAGATGATTTTGTGCGTGTTGGTTCATCCCTCCTTTTGGTACCAAAAGAATTTAAGGCAGCCCAAGATGTTTTGTGGCACATAGCTGCTTCCCTCAGTATCCAAGTGGAGTTCTTGCAAGAGAACACCCACAATTTAGTGAATATCCTGCAGCCATCTGTCCCTGGGAGAGTCACCCTCTATATCGATGATGTACTCCTTGAACTGGCTATGGCCCTCTGGAACACACTGCCTTTGGTACCATCTGTGGTTAAGCACATGGAAAAGTGCTAGTTGGTTCCTGTGATGGGATACCTAGGTACAACCTGCAACTGGGATATCGCTGTGCCCCCCTAACTCTCCAATCTGGGTTGTCTCTTACAATGCTTTGCTAGTGACAAGCAGCAAACACCTGCGAGCCCTGTTATCACTCAGAACAACAGCATGTGGCGCCACACACCCAGCTAGGTTGCACAAATGTTCCCTGAGCCACTCACGCATCACTCAGAGAAAGGCACCAGCAAATCTCCTAAGCCCCCAGCCTTGCACTCCAGAACTGTACCATCTTGCCCTGGTGAGAAACCTGACCACTGTAAGTTCATTACCCAGTCTGCCCCTCCCTCGGTGTGGAAAGGACACACACTAGCTTTTGTAAACTGAAATGAGATTTCCCAATCACTTCAACCAAAACACACTGTTTTAGATGAAATATAAAGCAGATTTATTAACTACAGAATGATAGATTTTAAGTGATTATAAGTGGCAGACACAATAAGTCAGAAATAGTTATCAAAGAAAATAAAAGGTAAGCTTGCAGTCTAAATCTTTAACCTAAGCAGTATTTGGATCAAGCAGTTTTTCTCACCCCACTGGATGTTACAGGTAGTTTGCAGTCCTTAATATATAGGCTTTCCCTTTAAGCCTGATCTTCTCAGTTCAAGTCTTTGTCTTCCCAGCATTCTTGTTGCTTCCAGCATAGGTGGAGGAGGAGAAAGGCAAAAGCATGAGGCCTCTGTCCCTTATTTTATAGTCCATGTCCCTGGAAAGAAACTAGCCCAGGCATGCCTGGTGGGCTTGCTGAGTTGCAGGGTTGAGCGATCCCCATTGTGTGGTGGTTCTCTTACAGAATTGTAAATCCCTTGCTTACAACTCTCCTGATGATTAATGGTCATTTAGTGCCCACCTGAGTGTGGATCACCTCCTTTATTGTCCCTGGAGAACTAGCAAGGGACAATTCCCAAACGTACAGCATATTTCAGTAGCAACCATGCAGCAAAATCTCATAACTTCATACACACTAATGATCTACATTTTATGACAGAATAACGAGTTAGCAGATCATGACCTTTTCTATGATATCTTACATGGCATATTTTGTACAAAAATATAATAATTACTTGACTGGTGATTATGTGGGTTCCAACGTGCTACTTTGAGGCACAGAGTGCCACAGTTCCCATGAGGGATTTGAGGTGTTTTACTCCCACCTAGCCCCAAATTCCCTATTTGTAACTGTGGTGAGGGACAGAGCCTGTCAAGCCAGGTTTAAGTCCACCCTCAAGCATAAGGACTCTAAACGAATGTACCTTATGGGCAGAAAGATGACACCTTTTCTTTCTTACAGATATGAATTGCTAACAAGCAAGCCTTGCTGTCCAAGTAGGATTTTGTTCACTGGACAGTTATGTCAGAGTTCTCAGACCAGCAAGAGGAATTTTGGCTATTTGTCACTAAGGGCTAGCTTAGTGGCTAAGACATCCTTGTAGTCCGCACTAGACATCTCAGACTTCTTAGGGTCTTAGGGTGATGGCTTCTGTGGTCACTGTGAGGAGGGCTTCCTTGCTGCAAAATTCAGGCGTTGTCCCGTATGTCCAGCAAACCATCCAGGAACTGCTCTTCAGTGGCCAAATGCTGTTCTCTGACAAGACTGACGAGACACTGCACTCCTTCAAGGTCTCTAGGCTACCATGTGGTTCTTGAAGATAGGCTAGCCCGCTTTCACAATGCTTGGGGCTTGACACTGACAGCTAGGTCCTAAGCACTGTCGGATCAGGTTAGGCCAGCTAGTTCCCCTCCACATCTCCTCTCCATCCTCTCTCCCCATCTCTCTTCAGGGACCCATCTCACAAGATACTGCTCCTTGAGGAAGTCTGCTCTCTACTTTGGGAGTGATGGACGAGTTTCCGCTGGAACACTGTCGTCATGGCTTCTACTCCTGAGACTTTCTGGTACCAAATCCAAGGGAGGGGTAAGACCCATCCTCTACTTTTGCGACTACAAAAAATATATCAGGTACATGATGTTCCGAATGGTCATTCCATTTACTATTCTCCTTGTTGCATCTCAGAACAACTGGCTTGCTGCTCTGTACCTTCAGGATACCTACTTTCTTGCAGCGATTTTGCCAAACCATAGAAAGTTCCTTTGTTTCGTCATGATGGAACACCACTTTCAGCACAGAGTACTTCTATTCTGCCTCTCTTCTGCCTCCGAGTTTTTACCAAATGCATGGTCATTATTGCAGCATATCTCTGGAAGAAGAAAATTCACATCTTCCCATGTTTGAATGACTGGTTACTGAGGGGTAGATACAGATAGGAAGTTCTTGCTCATGTTGGAATCACACTGCACTTGCTTGACCATCTGGTCTTATCCTAAACACCAGAAAGTCAACCTTGGCTCCCACTCAGAAAATCTAGTTCACTGGGACCTTGTTAGATTCCACTACGTCGAAAGCGTTTCTGCCGACTTACCATTTTCAGACAGTTTGCCACCTGTGCCTCAGTCTGCAGTTTCAGCCTTCCACAATAGTTTGGACAAGTCTCCGGCTCTTGGGCCAGATGTCACTTGCACGTAGGTGGTCCAGTTTGCAAGGTTTCACCTTCATCCCCTTTATATGTGGCTCAGGACTGTTTATTGTCCCACTCTTCACCCTTTAGATAGACTGATTCATCTTCCTCCACTGGTCCTGGACTCCTTGCAGTGATGGATGAATCCAGAGAACATTTGCCAAGGCATTCCCTTTGTCTGGCCCTCGCCAACCATGTTGGTTGTTACCAAGACCTCCTTGATAGGTTATGGGGAACAGCTGGGGTCTCTGAAAATACAAGGGCTGTGGTCGGAGCAAGAGGTCTGACTCTATATCAACATTCTGGAGCTTCAGGCCATCTACAATGCGTGCAATACTTCTCAGGACCATATCAGACACTCAGTAGTTCACATACTTACCGACAATTTTGCTGTGATGTACCATGTGAACAAACAAGAAGGAGCACACTCCAGGTTGCTTTGTCTAGAAGCGATCTGGCTGTGGCAGTTCTGCACTGAGGAAAACTTTACTCTGATAGCCATTCACTTGCCCAGGGTTCAAAATCATCTCGCGGACCATCGCATCAGGTATTTTTCCTGAGTCATGAGTGGTCTCTGAGGACAAATGTACTCTGGGTCATCTTCACAGTTCGGGGCATCCCAGCAATAAACCTGTTTGCTACAAGGGATAACAGGAAATATTTGTTCTGCTTTTGAGGGAGCTTCAGTCCAGTGCTTTCCATCTCAGCTGGCAGTCAGCTGTTCAGTATGCCATTCCCCCGATCATGCCTCAGGTCATCCTCAAGCTCAAGGTGGATTGGGCCAAGCTCATTATCATTGCCCCGGCATGGCTGAGGCAGAGCTGGTTCTCCTACCTTCATGCACTGTCCGTTCAGCATCCCAAACCACTTCCTTACCATCCCAACTTACTCAGAACCAAGGCCACTCCTTACGTCCTATATTCAGCTCCTTGCATGTTGTGGCATGGCTGCTGCATGGCTGAATAAAGAGGAAGGAGCGGTGTTCGGAGGCTGTCTAGCAAGTCCTCCTTAACAATAGAAATCTCTCTGCCAGGATGGCTTATTCAGTGAAATGGAAGAGATTTTTGGTGTGGTCATTAGTTGCGGAATACAAACATTGCTGGTCTATATTCAGGACATTTTGAAGTACTTGCTGCGCCTTCAATCATTGGGGCTTGTGTTTAGTTAATTGAAACTGCATCTGGCAGCAATATTGGCATTTCATCCCCCCATTCAGGAAAGATCAGTCTTCTCCAATGCCATGCCATCATATGCAGATTGCATGAAGGGTCACGAGGTCTCTTTGCAGACAGTCTCCAAATGCATACCATCCTGCATCGAAACTGCATATGAAATAGCTTTGGCTCTGCCCCCTCAGTGGGTGGGAGTTCATTCTATGAGCAGCATCCATAGCATTTCTCAGAGACCTATCTGTATTGCATATTTGCACGGCTGCTACATGGTCATTGAAGCATACATTCACGAACCATTATACCATAACTGCTTCTTCCAGGGGGATGCAAGGTGGAACGATCCTGCAGCCTTTGTTTAGGTAGGGACGGAGGGGACGGCTTGTAAGTCACCTGTGTGGAGTGTACAGCTGCAGCTACTTGGAGAAGAAACGGTTACTTACTGTAACTGGTGGTACTTCGGAGATGTGATGCAGATGTGTATTCCATGACCCACCCTCAGTCCTCTGTACATCGGAGTCTCATTTCTGGGCATTTTGGTGTGAAGGAACTGAGAGATGGTCAGGGCTGCCTCATGTAGCCAAATGAGGAGCTACAGCCAGGAGGTGTGAATGCCACCCCTCTACGGGTACTGCTACATAAATTTCTCCAGCTCTTGTGCACTGGGCATGCACACATCTAAATGGAATACACGTCTGCATCATGTCTCGAAGAATCACAGTTACATGAAGTAACCGTTTCTTCCTTTGTTGAGGATAGACTTGTTTAACAACATTTGCTTTGTCACGGCTGTGTAGGTTTGAACATGTGCTAACAAACATCATACAGGGGGTATTCCTAACTTTACATATAATGTTGCTACGTACGTTTCATCATGACATTATTGACCTGTAAATTATTGACTTTCAAATGATACCTCACAAGGCATATTTTGTACTCTCTCTCTCTGGCCAAGTAATATTTAAATATTTATACAAAGTGGAAAAACTTGAACAGGAGAGACTGAAAGAGCTCCCCCCAGAATAGCCTGGTGATTAGGACACTTACCTGAGATGTGGGATACTTGGTTTGAAATCCCTGTTATAGAGTGAGAAAATTAACATGAGTCTCCTAAAATGCTGAGCCCTGGCACCTCTGAGCTTGGCAGTTCATAGCGCCAGCACCTCTGGGCTTGCTGCAGTTATTAAAGTAAAAAATTGCTTGAGTCCCGGCACATAATTGCTTGATCCCCAGCATCTCTCTTATTACAAATTAAGCACTAGTCTCTTGCATACCAGGTGAGTGCCTTAACCAGTGGGTTATTAGGTACAAAGGGATACCACCTCCTCCTCTTTTCTGAGTGGCACCTAAATCTCCTTGTGAATCTAGCCCGAAAAAAAAAATTGGCTGAAACTATTTGACAAATTTGTGTCAAAATCATGAATAGTTTAGAGTTGACTGAAACTGCATTTTTTTCAAATACACTGTTCAGGAAAAAAAAATTGCCCAGTCTTAGTGAGACCTTCCCTCATTAGATAAATGTGTGACAATCTGTCCCTTGCATTGGTCTTTCTAATCTTGCAGTTTTTGTTTTAAGGCCTGAAGCATGAAGTTTAATATCCCTTCCATAATTTTTGTTTTTATCTATTATGATAACTCTGGGTATTCTTGAAATCTGTATAAATACCCACTCTTTTAAATCTTAAATTCTTTGTCTGATCGACTCATTACTATGACTTCCTGTAGTAATGAGTTCCACAGTTCAATCACTTGTGTTAAAAAGTGTTTCTTTCTTTTTTTGGTTTGATTTCTTTTTGGTTTTTTTTTTTTTACGTTCTCATCTTTTAATTTCATTGAATGTTCCCTTGTTTTTGTGTTATGAGACTGGGAACTTCTATTCACCCTATCTACCATCTCTGTCTATACCATGACAAGACTAGAAGGGATCTCCCGGGTCACTGAGTCCAGTCCCTTGCTATCATAGGCAACACCTCTTGTAATTATGTTCATTAACTTACAACGCTCCATCTTAAAACTAGCTAGGTCAGTGGTCCCCAACCTTTTCTGGGTGGCGGGCGCCAGACAACGAGTCACCGAGGACCGTGGCCAGCAGACAAGCACCTGCCGAACTGCCGCTGAGAAACGGCAACATCAAGAGGTGTCGCTGCCGAAATGCAGCTGAAAATCAGCGGCATTTCAGCGGCGACACCTCTTGTTGATGCTGCTTTTTGGCGGCGATGCCTCTTGATGACGCCGCTTTTCGGCAGCAATTTGGTGGATGCTTGTCCCGCAGGCACCGCATTGGGGACCACTGAATTAGGTTGTTTGTTCCCACAACTCCTGTTGGAAGGCTGTTCCAGAACCTCGCTCTTCTGATGGTTAGAAAACTTCTAATTTACAGCCTACATTTATCCGTGGCTAGTTTATACCCGTTTGTTCTTGTGCCAATGTTGTCCTTTAGCTTAAATAACTCTTCTCGCTCTCTGGTATCTTGTGTATTTATAGAGAGTAATCATATTCGTTTATCTTTCAAGTGTGAAGAAAATCAGTCCAGTAGTTTTTAAGTGAAGAATGCTTAAAGTTGGCATTTTCACACATGGGGCAGCCAAAATCCAAACATTTTTAAACCACAAGTCAGTTAAATATGAGTCATTTCCAGATGTGCTGCAATTTAGTAGCACTTTTTTTTTTATCTGAGTACATGTATGGAGATTTATATCTAAAACTGGAGCTGAGCAATAAGGGCCTGAACCAAACCTGTTCAAGTCAATAGAGTCGCCATTGACCAGTGGGTTTTGGATCAGGCCTGAACTCAGGAATTTCCAAAAGTTAAGGCTTCAACTGAAGCATTATTGTAGCCTGTATTGTTCAATGTAGCTTAAGAATCCTAAGAACTAGTTAATAGCTGTTTACATTTAACCATGAAAATGGCATTAAAAAAGGACTACATAGGTGTATAGCTAACCCTGAAGGAGATACCTTAACTCTTGGAATTCCCATACCTTTGAACATTTAATTTTATATTAATACTATTTTTATATTAAACTAATTGCATTTTCTAAAAGTTAAACCCACTGAGCAAGTGTTATAAACAAGAAATGTTCAAAAAGAGTTTTCTCTGTCGTGTGTCTGAATAGTCTCTTATTTTTCTGCCCTCTTTATGGTTATCGTGTATGCAGAATTTGTAGTATAGAAATTCTGCAGTGGAAGTTGCCTCTAGCATGATGTTCTTCAGAAAAACCTTCCCTGTTCTGCTTAGAGGTGCATAAAATCCTCCCTCAAGAGCACAAGTAATGCATTGATAGATTCTGTGCTTGTACTGGGCATAAACGGAGAGCATTGCACTAGCCTCAGGAGTGCGCCCACTCTTCTGCTTACCTCTGTGTTCTTGAGAGAGAGATTCTGCACACTTTGCCTGGGCCATGTCAGAACAAGCAGGGCCAGATTTTTTTGCTCAGCCAGACAGATTGGGGAATGCTTTGTAATCATGTCTGTCAGTGTTGGATTTGCTGGGTCCTCCTATGGAAGAGTCACTGCTTATCACTAGGAAATCCACCAAAAATAGATTCATATTGTAATCCCTTACTTCCCCCTAAAACTCAAGCAAACAACTTATGTCAGTACCCTGTGAAGCAATACTGAACAGGTGTGGGAGGGAGATGTAAAACAAGAGTCATGAATGAGACAATTAGCAGGACCTCTGTGGGGTCTATATGGCAATTTCTTAAGATTAATATGGAAATAGATAGGTTATGCCTGCTAAAAGCCAGCGAATGAAAAGAAACTTGAATGTTTTGCCATTCTGTCGTGCTGCCCCAGGATTGTCCTGCTACTACATTAGTGTTACTTCGCTGCACAGTTGTGGAAGAGGAAAGTAGATGCAGAATACACACATTGGGTTATGCATCTGTTCAGCATAGAATGCAGTATGTTGTGGCAGTAGGGGAAGTGTGTTGTATAGTGGATAGACCAAGGAATGTCAGGACTGCTTGGTTCTTTTCTGGCACTACCACTTACTAGCTTACCTTGGGCAAGTACCTTGACCTCTCTGTAGTTCAGTGGCTACACCTTTAAAATGAGTATTATTTATAATACCAACCTCCCAGGGGATGTTGAGGCTTACTAGTTAATGTTTTCCTAGAGTACTTTATCATCAGAGAGAGTATCTCCTTTTTAAAGATTGTTAAAATCATCTAGGTA